>NC_083588.1:38618206-38918206 GCF_027579695.1 Neoarius graeffei
CGTGATCTTCAGGGGGTTTTAGGGGCCTGAAACATATTGTTATATCTACTTTATAGCATAAAGTTAATTACAATCGATTGAGAGAAATTGGTACGTAATTTTGAATGGAAATTCCTGATCACAAAATCTTCTTTTTTTTCTAGAAAGATCTTTTATAGAAATGTCACACCACCATCACGTGAATAATCACATGATTTAGACATTCATTTGTGCATGTAGAAGAATTTCATTATTATTATTATTATTCATCTCATCTCATTATCTGTAGCCACTTTATCCTGTTCTACAGGGTCGCAGGCAAGCTGGAGCCTATCCCAGCTGACTACGGGCGAGAGGCGGGGTACACCCTGGACAAGTCGCCAGGTCATCACAGGGCTGACACATAGACACAGACAACCATTCACACTCACATTCACACCTACAGTCAATTTAGAGTCACCAATTAACCTAACCTGCATGTCTTTGGACTGTGGGGGAAACCGGAGCACCCGGAGGAAACCCACGCGGACACGGGGAGAACATGCAAACTCCGCACAGAAAGGCCCTCGCCGGCCACGGGGCTCGAACCCGGACCTTCTTGCTGTGAAGTGACAGCGCTAACCACTACACCACCGTGCCACCCTATTATTATTATTATTATTATCTCATCCGGCTGACAGGCGATGCACTTATGCCATCATGTGTTGTCTGTCGTCCGTCGTCCATCTAGCGTCGTCCACATTTCACGAAAATCGCTTCTTCGGTCTCAATTCTTCACCGATTTTTATTCTTTTTGGCAGGAAGGTAGGTCTGCCTGGGCTGCATATACTGTAGCTTCTATCCAAATTTGCATAATTGCAGTTACTAAGGAAGATATGGAGTAATTAAGCCCTAATGAGCAGTTTCCATACAAATTGCTTCTTCTCCCTCAATTCTTCACCGATTTTGATTCTTTCTGGCATGAAGATGGGGGTACCTAGGGTGCATATAACTTCTACCCAGATTTGATTTCTCACGAGGCTTGGAGTGAGCTACTCCATCATTGACGGTCTTGTTATTATTTTCCACAGGTGATCGTATGTTATTTACATGGATGTGCAAGTTGAGGGTATGATATGAAAATGAACTGCTCTGTTAAAATGGACTTTGCTTTCTTTTCACACATCAACACGTATTACTCAATCACATTAAAAAAAAACATTATCACATGTGAAATGTATGTGATTTTCTGTTAGGGATAAGATTGAAATTGTTCCATTTGACTTGTTAGGTTTTTACATTGTAGTTAAGACATGTGGCTATCTATTATTTATATTAAAAAAAGGAATGTAGGAATGTTTGAAAATCAAGAAAGCAGAGGCAGTTGAAGAGCGATGTGCAGTTCCTGAGAGCGCTAATACGAGGGATGATGGTGTCGTCACTGCAGCAGCTGCCAAGGTGGCACAAAAGATCAAAAGCACATAGCTCTCGCCCAGCTCTCTAATGACTAACTTAGACACACCAGCACATACACACTCACACCGTATTCCTATTCCCAGTTTAACCAGTCTCTACAAATGTACTCCTGCCACAAAATTTAATGACTAGCTTACATACACATTCACACATGGAGTTGAGTTTTGCTTATTCTGGCAGAAGTTATCTCTCGTTTCTCTTTTCCAGTTCCATCTGAACTCTGTTCAATTATAAATCACCACTTCTTTCTTTCATCTGTATTTTCACTGCACGTTTCATTGGTTTCTTTTTGGTTGCCTGCTCCAGTAAGGACAAGGTGACTCCATTCTATGCACCATCTATAGGGTTTAGTGCCCAAGTGATTGTGTCATTTTAAGCTCTGTGTGTGTGTGTGTGTGTGTGTGTGTGTGTGTGTGTGTGTGTGTGTGTGTGTGTGTGTGTTATAGAAAAATCATACATCTTTCACATGGGCTCATGAGAATAATATACAGGGTGTTTAAAATTTTTTTTGATATCATTTCACAATATAACTTTGCAAATTCTCGTTCAATTGACCTCAAATTTTAACAGCATGTGTGGAAACAGGTCAAAATTTTATGTTTAATGTTTTTTGTTTTTATCTTTTTAGGTATAGAAATGCCATTCACCGGAAAAGAAAAGGCATCTTGTGTGTTAAAGTACACTCGAACACAGTCAAACTAGACTGTGCAGCATTCATTTATGAGAGAATTCTCTAAAAATGCACCAACTGCAAAATGCAGATCTGGACATGGCACAAAAAATTCAAAGAGGAAGGCTGGGTTAGGGTTAGGGTTAGGCGTGCATATTGAAAATTTGTGAAATCATTCATGGAATCCACATACCTTTTGAATTTCTCATTCAAATTTTGAGGAATAAATCTTATATTGCTCAACATTAAACCTGTTCAGTTTCATTTGCCTAGACTATGTAGTTTCTACATCTCAAATAATATCAAATTTTTTGAAACACCCTGTATGATCACGTATGAAAAATCTGTGAATGTGCATTTCATCTTGTTATGTCCTAAAGTAAATACACACGAACAATACATTCACCAGTAACTTTATTATAAACGTCATACTAATATCGTGTAGAACTCCTCTTTGCTCTCAGAACAGCCTCAGCTCTTCATAGCATGATGTGGAAGAAACTGATAGTGTTGGAAACATTCAGCTGCACATCCAGCCTGTGAATCTGACCCGACCATCTGCATGAAGCAGCAGGAATTGACATTTATCAGACCAGGTGTTATTTTTACAATCTTCAGTTGTCCAGTTTTGATGAGCCTACACCCACCTGTAAGACTCAGATTCTTGTTCTTGGCTGACAGGAGCCCATCCACCTCAAGGTTCGGTGTGTTGTGTGTTCTGAAATTCTTTGCTGCTCACCAAAGAAATATACAGTGGGGTCCAAAATTCTGAGACCACATTAAAATCTCGGATTTTTTTATTATTTCAAATTGAAAATAAACAGAAGGTTTTAGAATTTAAAACAAAGAAAGTAAATATCTTGAATATTTAATATTCAAGATTCAGCACTATTTCTACGTCCCTATTTAAATGTAAGCAAATTTGTGCTATTGACCATTTTAACTGCCTTGGACAAAAGGTACGATTTTCCTCATGCCTAATCTCTTCTATTGAAGCATGTATTCAGACGGCACACCGATGGATTTGACCTAAAATTGATAAGGTTTTGCACAAACTTTTGGAGTCCATCCCAGCTCAAGTTCACACTATCATTAGAGCAAAAAGGGGATGAACCAGATACTAAAAACTCTGAAATTCATTTTAATTATTTCAAAGATTCTACTTTTCACTCAAGTTGTGGTCAACAATATAATTTGTAAGAAAAACATTTTTGTATTTCATTTTCAGACTTTTGGAGTCTGTTGGATATTGAGTGTAGGGGAGAGCAGGGAGATTTGGGACAAGTTTTCAGCTTTTGTAGATTGTGTGAAATTCTTTGCAGGTAACATTCATATTGCATTAAAGTGTGTTTACTATACCGTCTCGCCACAACATGAGTTCATCAGCTTGTCACATATACTTGCATTCAGGCTTCACTATTTCTCTCATTATTTTTTGTGAGGAAAAATGAAACCTTGAGGGCAGACATGGGACATTATGTTGGGAGACTTGGGACATAGTGGGGAGACATAGAACAAAAATAAAATACCTAGGCCTACATGATTAATTTTGATTTATTATCAATAACTTGTAACGTATGAACTGTACAGTATGAATACACGATGCTGGTACTGTAATAGAAAAATATCAGTTTACCCAAAACCTGACTCTACAAGACAGGTCCATTCTCAAGAAGGAATGAAATAAGCTTAATCCTCATGCAGGGACACGCCCACATTTTTAACAAAAATTTTATCTTTGTAAACCACAAGAAAAAAAAACTGTAACATGAACTGAGCCAACTCTCTCCAGCTGGCCATTTTGGGAAAAAAATCCTTAAAGGAGGACTTTTTGTTTATAAATGCCTTGAAACCTCAAGAATGGCACAGGAATAGTTTTAAGCATTAACAATAAATCTAATATAGTAATTTTTACAATTAAAATGATTCATATAGGTCACGGTCTGAGTGAATGACCTTGACATCTGTGACGGCACAGCAGGAAGTCTATCGGTGTCATCGCCATTTCCACTATACTAAAACACAGAGCTGACTGCAACTTCGAGCCTCCATTTTGAGCTAATTTATCGTCATGCCACGTAGATGTGTTGCTGGCTGGTGCAGCAACACGACAGAAGATTGATTTATGTTGCATTAAGGGCCCAAGAATGTTCAAACTGCAAAGATTTGGACGCGTTTTGTGAGAAATTCAGGGGCGCATTGGGCACCTATGAAGTGGCCTCTCCTCTGCTCTGCACATTTTACTGAAGACTCATACAAAATCTCTGATCTGTTGGAGCGTTGGCTATAAGCCCATATTGAAAGAGGGTGCAGTACCAACAATTAAAGGAAAAGAAAACTACAAGAAAAGGAAAATAAGTTCAGTTGCGCCAATCCTCCCGGAGTGTCAGCCGAGGGTTGTTGCTAAAACCCGGATGGAACAGGATGTGACATATTATCGCTCGGGCAGTGACCTCCCTGTGGTTGTTGCTAAAACCGGTAATGTCCTGTCCCGTCCCAGGTTTTAGTAATTGCCTGAGCCGAGCAGTAATGGCGGAGTACTCTGTATGGAGAAAATGGAGAATGAGTGGACCAGCCGTCTGATTTCTCCACTGGATATGTTTGCCTCAGCAGCAATATCTCTCCCTTACGTGGAAGAAGCGAATGAACGGAGAACTGAATGAACAACTGAAAGTCAGATTGTTTTAAAACAATCGGACACAAAATCGGCCTTCAAGAAGCGAGAACACAGATGGGTAAGCGCCGACTCTCATTTGGATACAAAACAACAAAAACAACAACGCTCATTATTTACCTGCATTTAAATTAATACATGTAACTTGTATTGTGTGTTTAAGTTACCGGTATAAGATTATTTAATTTGCATCAGAATGTGATTGTCTCAGTTCATCGGATTATTTAATTAGCCTTTTACATTTTATCAGTGAAAATGCACGCATGTACATTGCAGAAGTTATAACACCTATCCTGTTTTAATGAGAGTCAACCCACAATCAATGAAGTCAAATCAGTCTTAGTTGAGCAAGTCAGTAACGGTATTTCTTACTTTCAACATAAAATTTTATTTACATGACTTTGGTCTATAGCTGTCAAAGGCCTCGACCTTAAAACTGGTTATCGCCATGACGTCACGCACTCAGGGCTGGCTGGCTCAGTGGGGCAGCTTGAATGCCAACTTTGCGGTCGATTTTAACTCTCAAAAATATATATTTTTATTCCCATTTATGCAGTATACGAGTCAAGGATGGAGATACTATCCACTCAGAAATGTATTTAAAAATAAAGGTTCTGCGTATCTCCTTTAAATATTTTTTCCCCCAGAATTTAAGTTTAATAAATAAAACTATATTTGGTAACTCTACGGCACATACTTTAATTCCTAATAAATCCCAAATTCACCAGTGTACATTACACCACAGAATGGAGGTGGACTGAAGTAGAAAATACAAGTTTTGGTTGATAAAAATATAGAATTGCACAAACCTAACTGCAGTGTCCAGCTTCGTGGGTCCAAAGGAAGTAGGTTCCTCTAAGTGGCAACATCTAACTTTTGATGTCATCTAAAACCCAATAGGTTGAAATTAATTTATGGGAATACAAACTGTCCCAAGGCGGTACGGTGGTGTAGTGGTTAGCGCTGTCGCCTCACAGCAAGAAGGTCCTGGGTTCGAGCCCCGGGGCCGGCGAGGGCCTTTCTGTGTGGAGTTTGCATGTTCTCCCCGTGTCCGCATGGGTTTCCTCCGGGTGCTCTGGTTTCCCCCACAGTCCAAAGACATGCAGGTTAGGTTAACTGGTGACTCTAAATTGACTGTGAGTGTGAATGGTTGTCTGTGTCTATGTGTCAGCCCTGTGATGACCTGGCGACTTGTCCAGGGTGTACCCCGCCTTTCGCCCGTAGTCAGCTGGGATGGGCTCCAGCTTGCCTGCGACCCTGTAGAAGGATAAAGCGGCTAGAGATAATGAGATGAGATGAGATGACAAACTGTCCCAAGTCTCCCTGCCCTCTTATACAGAGTGGTTATCTAAGTTACTGTAGCCTTTCTGTCAGCTCTGGCCATTTTGCTCTGATCTCTCTTATCAACAAGACATTTCTGCTCGCATATCGGCCGCTCACTGGGTATTTTTGTTTGTTTTTGTTTTGCTTGCTTTGTACACCATTCTGTGCAAACTCTAGAGACTGCTGTGTGTGAAAATCCCATGAGATTAGCAGTTTCTGAAATATTCAAACCAGCCTGTCTGGCAACAACAACAATGCCACAGTCAAAGTCAGTGAAACCACATTTTTTATGTGAACATGAACCAAAGCTCTTGATATGTATCTGTATGGTTTTATGCAATACACTGCTGCAGTATGATTGGCCGATTGCTTAATCACACAAATGAGCAGGTGTACAGGTGTTCTTGAGTGTGAGTGTATATGATTACAATGTGAGAAATTCAAATGTGTAAATGAAGTAATGTGAAAAATCAATTAATATCGTTAAAAAACAAAATGCATGGCATATGAAAAATTCAAACGATACAATGAATAAATCATGGTCAAAGTCTCTTGTGAAAATCAAAGAAAAATGTGGAAAAAGATCTGAAACTAGATGTGAAAATAAAAACATGCACTATGTATAAGTGCAAATATGAACAATACGTTAAACATGACATGCGAAGTATCTTTCTTAAAAAAGTGTAAATTTCACATGCGAATCAAGTGATTGTTGTGTACATTTTCTCTGTTTGTGTGTGTGAAATGGGGATCACCCACATCCCTCATTACCCCTCACAGCCCTCAGTCTTTGCCAAAACCGTGTGTGCCAGCACATGACAGTGACATACAGCAGGAAAGCCACCCACTAGGAACATGAGCTCACACCTCAGTTACTGCTGCCGCCAACAGCTACAAGAGAGGAAGAAATAAATAAATAGCGCGGTCACAGTAATCAACATTATAGAAAGTTCTGCGATAAGGAAAGAACAACTGTGCCTAAGATTAGCCCTACTTAGAACATTTTTTATTTACTTTTCCAGAACAGCCCATTTTCCTGTTCGGTTTAGTCATTCATTGTATGGGAGCTGAATTGACTTCTGGTGCACAGAAAGGCCCCAATTTTTGCCACCTGTTCCCAGGCTCCCGGAGGAGAGAGGCCTAGAAAACATCAAAATATACGTCCTTTGTTCCATTTGGGTTTAATTCCAATCCAATCAGCCTCATTATAACATCTGTGAGACCAAAAAGGCAAGCTGTATTTTACAGCGTGTCCGGATATGATGTATTCCAAAGAGTGGCGTGTGGTTCTGACCCCCCCACCCTTGCCCCTCCACAATCTTGGCCCCAACAAAGTCTTCCCACTAACCTCTATGGTACCCTGCTGCTCTCCTGCAGATGGTGCCCTGATGCCCATGCCTGGTTCTTTCTTTCTTTCTTTCTTTCTTTCTTTCTTTCTTTCTTTCTTTCTTTCTTTCTTTCTTTCTTTCTTTCTATTAATTGATAAGAGGAGGGTTGGAAGTCAGGATTTCCTCTGAGCTAGTGCAGATAAACATTTACCACAAGTTTAAAATACAATAAATCTACAAATAAAAACAGCTTCTTTCCTGACTAATTCTTGACTATGTAATCAAAGTGACAGAAACAGATGACGTGAACCGAAGCAGCCCCCCTCTCTTTACCTCAGGCCCAGGCCATGTCAACCCTAAATGAGTTCCATTAACCAAGTCCTGTCATGACTAAAAATGGCTGTCATTTGATCAGAAAGCAAACAGGAAGTGTAATTAACAAAAAGGCAGGAAGGTGTCATAGCTAGGTCATTGTGTCCTGGTCTTTGATTAGAGCTACAGTATCCTTAATGGGTCCAGCTCTGTTACTCTGACCTGCCTATAGTCATGCTACTTCTAACAGATCTCGGGTTAAGATGGAGTACTCTCCCTCGTCTACTGGGCATTAGAGTCCATGGTAATGGACTGGGGTTTGGAAAGGGCAACAGTAAAAATGTAAGAGTGCAAGATTGGTCATTTTTCCTGCTTCTAATAAGCCAATGCTCCGGTATGGTTTTTCCTCTCTCCTTTTTTTCCCCCCTGAATGTTTGCAATGGTGGATAAAAATTTGGACCTAAAGTTTTAAAGGGCATTGGAAAGAGCACCAGGGAGGAAAAATCATGAGCTGGACCGGACTGGCATAGATCACAGCCAACCCTTAGTCTTTGCATCAGGCAAAAATAAAGAAAAAAAACCCCATTTATTCCTTTCTGGTGCTTAATCCAATAGACCAACCTCAAAGAGTGCTGGCACACATCCCTTCATGTAAAATCCATTCTACTCAGTTCAGTCATGACCTCAAATCTGCTCAATAAAATGCTTGCCACCCATTCAGCTGTGATATTAATATGCCAGCCTTGCTTTGGTTCTCTATGTGGTGGGCCTATCAATGAAGTGGGGAAGGATAAAGGCCCATTTGGGAGAACATAAACACTAGAGCGCCTGTGCCTTGCCATCGAACGGCTGAGCCGCGCAGAGCCGAAACCTTCCCCTGTCTTTAACTGCATTGATTACTGTGTGGATCAGCGAGTGTTTGTAGCACCACCCTGCCACCCAAACCGACGGCAGGCGAACATGCTCGTCATCTCACTGCTGCCTGCCTTGGTGGTCTCTAGTGCAAGCTATATTTTTCCCTCGTCTTTCTCTTTCCCCTTTCTTTCTTTTTTTTTATAGCAAACAGAAAATTGTTCCTAATTCGCTGCTGCTAGAGGGGGGTAATTTGCGGCTTTTGGCAGAGCATTGTAAGCCCCAAATTTGAAAAAGCTGTTGTGGGGAAGTTGTTTTTATGGGCGTGCACCATGGGTTTCGACAGCAGGAGAGACAAAATCCAATCACTTTAATGCATCAAGGGGAAAAAATACAATTAAGGAGAGGAAGCGCTTGAATATCAACAGTAGAGATGATGAAATACTTGTCTAACACAGTTAACTCTGACATTCTTCATGCAGCTCCAGCACACAGGTTCTAGCAAACCTCTATCTGCTATCCCTTAAAATGTATTCGAGTTGAAAGAATTTTTGAAGATGGCCAGAGAGAGCTAAGGGCTAAATCGATTCTAGTTTAGGTTGTGGTAAATAGAGGACAGAATGAAAAAGAGATTTGGACAAACAAACGTCAGCTGACTACAGTCAACCCTAATGTGATCAGATATCCGTACATTTAGGAAATCTATTTCTCTTTGTATCTGTTGTCTGTAAATCTTTTTAAAATCTATTTTTATATCGTTTGATTTCCCATGCATCATTCCCTTTCCTTCCCATGCGCTAATCTCTTTTTCTCCTTGCTCAGGATATTGCTGAAGTGTTTTGGTTTCTCGAACTCCAGCGTGGTTTTTCGCTTCCACGATGCTGCGTCAGTACCCCGGGTGTTTAAACACTTAAGGAAGGTTTAAGGAGCGGTAATACATTAACTTCGCATCACCCGAGGGCAAAGTAAAAACTACCCTCAGAGTGAAATGAAGTCAATAAATAAAATGAGGCCTTGTCAGATGTCTGGAACAGCTTTAGAGGATGTGAACAACAGGGAAAGCCACTGTGTTGAAATTAGCGCAACTAAGCTGGGAGGGTGTCTGCTGCAGGGCTCAGAGACATTCGAGCAGTTGTTGTGTGCCAGTAACTAATGACAGTGGGGTGTGCTGCAGCTAGAGCCAAAAGTAGCAGAGTGTTTGAGTTTTAATAAGCCATTTCGTTGAATGACACAATACAGTTGCTATTTGAAATGGGAACACCATCATAGATCCTGTTGGTCTCTGTGCCCACTTCCACTGGTGGTCTCCAAGCACGCTGGAGCTTATGAGGAATGGAAAGCAGCCATTTGTGCAGAATACCAGTGAGTCATAAATTAGGAAATTAAAATTATTGCCAATTTATTAATTTCATAATCGCTCAGGCACAAGAATACCTTTTCCATACATTTTGCTTCAACACTGATAAGGAACTCTTTGTTGTACATTATCGCCCTTCAAACATCTGCTCTAGGATAACAACTCTACAGTAAAGCTAAAGTGCTATCAGATTTGGATCCCTGGGCCAAAGTGGCCCTCGGATAAACCCACAACACAAACAATGACACCGCTTAAGTCAGTCTGTTTCACGGACACAGCAGTGTTGCGCGAGGTGGGGGGGCAGTTCTTGGCTCACTCCAAAGCCCTGGTGATTGATGGGACCCCTGGAGGACATTGCAGGTGTTGCACAGGCCAAACAACTATCACATGCCAAGTCAAGCCAGTGTTGTTCTTCCCTCAATGAGATGGATGGAGATGAACATTCCGCAAGTTCACATGAAAGCGAGCGACTTAAAGGCTGTGCTTGTCAGCCGTAACACCGGACCAGACTGCTAACCTGCCCAGCTGGAGAGAGCTACACAGAGGTGAAAGTGCACCTCTTATCTGATTGTCAGGATCATCGAAGAGGTCCAGGGGTCACCAGGGCAAGGTCAAATATGTGTAGGAAGTGGTACTGTTATGTATCTCGTTTTGAAAATGGTGTCTACAAATCGAGCTAAAATGTCTGTAGGAGTCGGGAGCTGAGGGACGGATTTTACTTGGGAGAAAAAACTACATTTGCAGCTGTATTATTTGGCAACGTGAGTAAAAAGGACCTGTTATTTAACACAATTTTAAAAAGAACATTTACAGCAGTTTAAAAACCTGATTCACAGTTCGGTAAAAAATCAGTTCTATAATGCATTACTGATTGACTGAATTTTCCATCTAGTCTGTTTACTTTGCACGACATCTTGCCATGCCCATTTCGTAACAACTTTTCAAGTGACGGTCTCTGGAATTGCATAAGTTACAAGAGCTAAAAGTGGCTTTGGTCTCTCAGCAGCATCAACGCTTACACTTCCTTCCAATCTGTTGGCGCTGCTGTGTGTAGGTTACAGAGTAACCACTTCCTCCATAGTTCAAGTGTCCTGTTTCTTTCAGTACAATACTCCCTTCTACTCTTTATCTTTCTCTGTGACACTTAGGGAGCTCCAGCCTGCACCTGAACCATACTTCTCTCCTTATATAAGGGGGGGCCTGTCCCACAGCTCGACCTCAGGACCTCCATAAAGTGGCCTGCCTCGTGTTATCTCAGCACGCCTCATGACGAGCATAAAGGGACCGCTCCGAGGGCACGGCGAGGTCTTGCTCGCTGTAAAAGTGAGAGCAGAACAGTGATAGGAAAATATAGACTTCTACACGTGGTAACACCTAGGGAGCATTTGATCCTGGTGGACGTGTGCCGTTCCAGGAGGACATGCTCAGTATATTTCCTCGCTCCAGTGCACTGTGTTCTCGGTTAAGCTGCAATCCGAAGTTATAAACAATGAACACAGACATAGTGCACACAAGGATGACAGGTGCCAGAGCGAGGACTATGGAAAAAGACGATGATTAAATATTGGTGTGCGTTGGTGTATTCCTCATGGACAATGTATGTAGGAGAATATTTATTTGAACTGATGTCAATTTGCAATCAATGTGGTTTCTGATGGAACTTGGTGGAACTAAAAGTAGGCATGATATACTCCAGTGAGCACAAAAATATTCTTAAAGGGGAACTGAAGGCAAATTTTTTATTATCAAAATTCTATTTATCTCATTTTATTAAATATCGGAATACATTTCTGACGGCTATTTTGTCACTGCTATAGCAAGTTCTGAGTGTTTGAAATATGCTCTGTAATATATCAGTCCATATGTCAAAGCAATGGCCGTAAACGAGATTCGCTGAGACCTGTGCGAGACATCGTAGGACGGAAGTAAAACGTACAGTGGAAATCAAAAGTGACCAACATCTGCCAACTTTGTCAAAAGACGCGCGCGCCCTCCTTCGAATGCTGACGTAATCAAGCCGGAAGTTTTCCCTGTGTCCGAAATCACTCCCTACTCACTATATAGGGCACGATATAGTGGGGACGCCATTTTGTAGTGCTGTCTGAAACCTTAGTGAGGATTATGTGGGACATGCACTCAGTATAATGTGTATTTATCACAAAAATACATGCATGTATTTATTATTTTGAAAACCCACCAGCCGCCTGATCTGGCACGTTTTAATTGTGCAACAGTAATGACATAAATGCCAGTGCGACGGACGAGTCTTTATCCTGTCCTCTTTCCAACTCTTCTCTACTCCACGTTGGTTCGAAGTCGTATGGAATAATCTCAATCACTGATGAAGCTGGCAAATCTCGAAATTAACCTAAATTGGAATGATATGGCGATCTGGCTGCTGTGTAAACAGTTTTCAAAATGGTGGCGCTGACACTTCACGTTTGAAGTCTCGCACAAGTCTCGTGAAGATCGCAGATAAGCGACGCCTGCCGTGGACCATACGAACTACATTCAACATGGCTAAAAACCGAAAAGGCTGATAAGTGTAATATGCCAATACGAGTCACGATATAAGGTTAATAAAACCAAAAACATAACTGAATAACACGTTAATTAAGAAATAAAGCAAGTTTAAAAATGACTTCAGTTCCCCTTTAAGACATGAAAAATGACATCTTTGCTGGTGTTAGAGGGATTTCTAGATTTTGGACGGATTGTCAAAGACATAGAAAAGATGATTTTGAGTCATGACCTTAAACGCAATATATAAATAAAAGTCAAAAGCAGCCCAGAACCGGCCAAATGTAGACCAAATCTTTTTATGGGTCAATTTAAGTCATATGTGATTGAACCAGTAATGAAGGTCTCTGGTTGGTTGATGCTCACTGGGACGTCTACAATAAAAATTTCCATCATAGTACACCAAAATAGTGGGACAGCTGAAAATCTGAATGTACAAGAACGTGTCCTGAAGAATGTATCAAGAAGTCTGGTGCCATGTAAAGAAATTCTGGATAAAATGAAGGTAATTTCAAAAACAATGAAAAGAAATGCCTTCGAAGAGGGGAAAAAAGAGAGAAAACAGTTAAAAACGAAACCTAATCAATATTTGATGTGACCACCCAGTTCTCTCAGATACACTGTCATGCAGTTTTATTAGGAAATTGGCTCGCTGGTTGATTGTTTCCAGCATCTTGGAGAACTTGCTAGCTCTTCTGCATAATTTGGCTCTCACATGCTTCTGTCTTTGCAAGTAAAATCTCTCACAGCCTTGATGATGTCAAATTCACATTCAAAGTTTTTTTTTTCTTGCATTAAAGCAATACTGCTGAAGGGGAAAAAAACAAGACGTTTACACATTATTGTATGTAATGCCTTACAATTTAACTGAAACTCAAATTGTTGACTTGCCAATGTGAATGCATATATTGATTCACCTGGATGGGATTGGGAAAATACAGGTAATGCTTTCGGAGACTTGTGGAGCATGCCTGGTGAGTTCATATACACGAAGCTGTAAAGAACAGAAATTTATGTGGCGAAGAGAGAAGAGAGAACGTGAAGAAAGAGGGAGGTCAAATGCAGAAAGAACGATGGAGGGGTTTACTGCTGAGGAAAAAGGGGGTTTAAGCTGCGTGGAATGGGAGACAGCGAATGTTTGGATAGAAGAGGGGGAAAGCCACGCTAATTTATACTCCACTAATTTGAACCAGCGCACCCCTTGCACCTGAGACGCATTCCACCAAGCTTAGACGTGGGAGGTTGACGAGGAGAAGAAGGATCTGTGTGTGTGTGTGTGTCTCTCTCTCAATCTGTGTGTGTGTGTGTATTTGCAATTATGTGTAAAGTGCATTAGAAAGAGAGAGAGTGTACATGGGAGTGTAGGACAGTGAGAAAAAGTCATGGTTTTGTGTGTGCATGTGTCTTGGTGTATGTGTGTGGTGTGTATGCATAGAGCACATGTGTACAGGTCAGAGGCGAGTGAGGGTCACTGTCAATGCTGCCTTTGTTAACGCCTCTAATGCCACGCATGGAACGGGGTGGTCTGTGTGTGTCAGGGACTTAGTCGTCGTGACAGTCCCATGTAATCGTCGGAGCAGGACCACCCTGGCTGTCACACAAACACAGCTATGCTTGTCAGTATGAATTGTATAAAAGTGTGTCATCAGCACTGCTGTCATGTTTATAAAGCTAGGAGCAGATGGGCATCAATACAGATGGGCTACAACTCGCCATAATTCAAACGATCAGGATTCCTGCCAGTGAAGTCATAAGGCCTGAAATAATAATCAAAACGCTCCTGTTACCCTTAATGGCAGCTACCCACCCATGATAATCTTTTTGGAGATGTAATTCATACTACTACAGTAATAATACCAGTATATTTGTTTAATTATCATAATAATCTTCCCTCCTTTTTATGTCTTACAAAAAAAATAAGTACAAAAGAACCAAAGTATCCACAATGAATAACATAATGATATAGCAAATCAAATATGAGAAAGAGGGAACTGTTGTTTTGTGATGTCCGAAACCTGAACCAACTTTTAAAAAATATTATTTCTGCTGCATGTCGAAGTGATCTGTACGGAGGATGACATGAAGCTTTGTGGACATTTTGGTTCTGTCACACCAGTTAAAACATATGTCTATGGTGTACGGCTTGTCATTGGTTAAAAATATTAAGCCACGCTTTATTTGAAAGACAGCTACACGGGATATTCATAGCACATTTATTCATGTGCATTGCATCAATCTTTTATAAAGTGAAGCTGGATGTTTCAGGAATGTCAATAATCAAGAAGAATTGGACAGTTTATGACTTTGTTCTTACATTAGAGACAAAAGAACATACATAGACACGACTTATAGTTAGTGCTTATACAAAATTGAATGCCATTTTACTTTGAGGGTTTGAAAATCATTCATACAGTTGACATATGCACTTCATAAATATGTGAACTTGTATCAGAATAGTGTATCATACATAGTACATTGGATTACAAATAGATCAACACCAGTTCTTTCATACAGCATCATTTAGTATTCAGATGCTCTGAGTTTGCATATTATTATAACATTTTTGAGGCTTGATGTCTTGTAGGTTGAAGTAGAGAGTGAGATTTCGCAGGTGAAAATGTCTGCGGTCAGCGAGTATATTTGTTGGATCTACTGAAAGTAGGTTTACTGTATTTTGTTTATGGTGCCTGGTACCTTCTCACTGACTCCATAATGAGATGGAGATTATTTCATAATAGTGATTAAATATTAATTTCATGTGGGAAACTAAGATAGATGAATTAATTTGATACGGGGTACTGAGATTTATTAGGTATTAATAGTGCTGCATTTCTTTTTATGACTGCATAGAGTATATTTTTAGGTTTTGTCTGTAAAAGGGAATTTTTTTTTACATCTGTAAATTCCAACCATGATAAGCTTGGACTGTTTACCCAGTGCTGAATGTAGAGTAAATGGTGTAATAATAATAATAATAATAATAATAGAAGAAGAAGAAGAAGAAGAAGAAGAAGAAGAAGAAGAAATTTGAGTCCTCCAAGCTGTTTGAGCTTTTGGAGGGTGAATAGCTTAATTTGAGATTTTATTTATTTTTTTTAATTTATTTTTGTAAAATCTGGTGACTATATTATTAAGGCGAGAAAACCAGCAAGAGGTAAAGAGAAAAGCTATATAGAATTTGGACATTTATTTTGTTTATAGATATTCAAGCAAATAAAAAAATAAGGGTAATTCATTCCATCTTTCCAGATGTGTGTGATTTCATTCAGCAAGTAGACATGAGTTCATTCATTTAATTCATTCGAGTTTGGTGAAATGTGGATTCCATGATAAAGGTCGGTCTCCAACATTGGCATCTCAACTGAATTTGATCAGAGACTGAAACTGTGTTTGAGATTCTGTTCAGTAAAAGTGCAAATGGAGCATTCAAATAGAAATTGATATTATATGTCATTACATCAGCATAATATACTGTACACTGATTTGATGAGGGTATACTTCTGGTGCTTGTTGAGTATTTTATGTGGAGTTTGTTCTATCCAGTGCCTTGGTATTAATGAGGCTTTTTTGGAAAGAGGTTGTTACAGAAGTGGATTAGTTTAAATAGTCTGCATTTGTCTGCAGTATTTTCTAAGGAATGCCTCCAGTACTGAAATCAGTTTCATGTAAATTTTAGAGTGCAGTGATTACAGATTCTAGACTATTAAGCGTATTATTTTTATACTGGAGCTGATTAATGATATATGACTGGAGTAGAAACATGAGCAGGGTTTCAGAATGCACTTGCCTTATTTGGTTACAGAATAAGTGTGATGACATCAGAGCTCTTTAAGGATTCGGCTGTATACATCTGTAATTCTCTGGGTCAGCTGTTGTCGGGCATAAGAGGAAGAGCTTTGATAATTTCTTAAAAATATGTTGGGATATGGATTCTGAATGAGTTTTGTTTTATTTATCTAAAAAGACACTCCTTAGAAATAGGTGGGCTTGTAAGGAAATGCTCTTGTCTAGAGAATGAAATGAAAAAATCTAAAGAATTATTAATTATGAAAAATAATAGGTGTGTGATTAATGTAATAAATCAGCTCTCTGATTTTATTTTCTAATTAGGTTGTTGGAATTTGTGGTTTTATTTTGAAAATTGGAAATGTTGCTTTTGACAACAGAATATGGTTCAATTGTCTTTTTCAGTGTAGTATTGGCCTTAAGAAGGTTCTTGCTGGGTTTAAATCATAGACACTGAGTGTTAGGAAGTCCAAACTTGTTGCTTTATATAGGGTTTGTTTGTTTTTTTAAGTTGCAGATTCTTTTTTCTTTTCTTTTGGGGGGATAAAGCATAAAATGTACTTCATATGTGAAGTAACTGAGAAATTATTTATCACTGAGTGATGATGAGAATTAAACCAAAGTTTGGGGGAGGGTGGGATTGGTAAGAGTATGGGGCCATGGTCTGACACACTCCATATGAGTGTGGCGTTGTTAAATTATTGAATGAATAATAAAGTTCTTATGTGATGGTAAAATTTGCTGTCAAGGTTTGTCAGTTTTCAGATATCATTTAATAATATAATTTATAAATGTATATACAATATGTTTAAAGGCAAACGCTTGCATCCATTGAGGCTTTTGACAGAGAAAAAAGAAAGAAAGAAAAATGTACTTTAGCGATTTTATTTAAATTGACTTCAAGAAGTTAAAAATGAAATGTGGGTTTATTCTGCAACAAGTCCATTATCCAAAACATCAGGCCAAAATAACACACCCTCTTAGATTTGATTTGCAAAAGACAGTGCATGACATCTGGCAGAGTTACAATAGATATGTACAAAATAAAATATAATAAAATAAATAGGGGGCGGCACGGTGGTGTAGTGGTTAGCGCTGTCGCCTCACAGCAAGAAGGTCCTGGGTTCGAGCCCCGGGGCCGGCGAGGGCCTTTCTGTGTGGAGTTTGCATGTTCTCCCCGTGTCCGCGTGGGTTTCCTCCGGGTGCTCCGGTTTCCCCCACAGTCCAAAGACATGCAGGTTAGGTTAACTGGTGACTCTAAATTGACCGTAGGTGTGAATGTGAGTGTGAATGGTTGTCTGTGTCTATGTATCAGCCCTGTGATGACCTGGCGACTTGTCCAGGGTGTACCCCGCCTTTCGCCCGTAGTCAGCTGGGATAGGCTCCAGCTTGCCTGCGACCCTGTAGAAGGATAAAGCGGCTAGAGATAATGAGATGAGATGAGAAAATAAATAGGGGGAAAATATTTGTTAGACACGTTGACAGAGTTACAGTAAAGTTATCGGAAGGACAAGTGGCTGATTCTTACAACGGAGAAAATCCAAAAACTGTTTCTAGGATATGAAAGAACATCTGCGAGCATATGTGAAAACAAATAAACTAAGTATCCGGAAATTTCTTTGTATCAGTATATGTACATTTTTTTGTGCCTGACTGTATATTGTTTGAGTAACAATGCCAAGTTTATCGGAGTATATTAATGATGATTGGGCCACATACAGATCTAGAATTGTGTTCAAATCACTACCTTCAGTCATATGTGAATTAAATTCATATAGGAGCAAATATAATTTAACTACATTCCCTACGAAGACCATCAAAAAAAAAAGATCTACAAACCCCAATCCTCATTCTAACTTGAACTTTTTTATTGATGTCCTGTTTAAATTTGTACACATTTGCGATTGTGAGACAACCACATTTAGTTGCACACAGTAGAGCTTTGCTTGTTCTTTATTTTCACTTATTCAGGGACATAAGAGATTTGCATTGACTACAATCTGCTAGTAATTTGAGTCACCGCACAGACACTGCTTTTGATGAGTCTCATACGAGGTCCTGGATGAAGTTAAATGTCTCTCCATGAGGTTTACAGGCTTCCATTCCCCCTTCAGACTCACTTAATACCTTCTTCTTCTCTGGGCCGTGTAGGCTATAAATAAATTATATCATAGAATCCCTGCTGTTGATGTGATGGGCTGTCATTATCAACTCGTGTGTCTATTAATGTTGAGGATACATGTATAAATCCCAGGAGAGATGAACGGGAAAGTGGGAAGCTCGGGAAAATAGATGAGTGGAGAAAAGCCAAGGCTGTGAAAAACAAAAACACAAGTCGGGTTGAAAGACAGCAGCAGCAGCAACAGCAGACGTAGGACATGTGATCAGCGTATTGGTCAGAGGTTTGATTACACAAATGCTACTAATTCAGGATTTTTTCCTACATAACGTCTGTGCTTTGCTAAATTAGGACAATGTAACCTTATTTCGGATAATGTAACCTAACCGTAAAATATAACCCTAACCTTACTTTAACCTTACTGTGGTGAAGGGTGTCTTGTTCCCACAAAAGAGGGCTGCGTCTCTTATAGAGTATTATTTTTGTGCTTTTTGCAGCTTTCTTATTCAATTCCTTTATAGGCCTTGATGGACAGCTTGATAGTCTGCACACATGAAGGATTTTGAGTCTGGGGGGATTGGCAACACACACACACACAAACTGGTGGTTGCTAGACAGACGTTCGCCTTCTTCAATTTTTTACATTTTTTGCCCAGTGTCTATTCTAAGCACCCGACTCAAAGCACTTCAAAGTGGCCACAGTATGTCTGTTTCTCCCTCATTTGTCTCACGCATGCACACACACACACACACACACACACACACACACACACACACACACACACACACACACACACAATTTTCCCCTGTCCCACAATGATGGCCTGGAGACCACAACCCAAAACCATGAACATCTGCATGATGCATATATAAAATGATTAAGTAGATAATAATCCTTTCATATTGTATTCAGTAATGTGCATGATTCTCTCTAGGCATAGCATTAATCTAGATATGCATCTCTAGATCAGGCAATGAAAAGGAAGTACCAGATTTTTAAAGATCATAGAATCAGTTTTTCATAGATGAGATTAAACACTGGCCTTGAGATACTGTGTATTGAGATTATTACTACAGTATTAGTGGAAAACTGAAACCCTGCTGCTTTATAAACCTTCATGCTTTTTGAGTAAATGCACTTATTTTGCTCTCCCTTCCTGCCGTGTTGAATCCTTGCTTTCAAAGGAACCACACTGCAAATCAGAGGCCTGGTGTTTGGGACTGAACGCTGTCTTTAGATTCTCTCTCTCTCTCTCTGTCTCTCATTTTCTGTGCTGGAGCAATGCTCAGGGCCTCTGTTTCTACTGTGCCGGAGCTGGACCGTGTCGGACTGAAACGGGATTCAAGTGGAACTGTTGCTGAGTGCTGTGGCGCGGTACTGCACAGCATCCCTCAACCCTGCGGCACTCATTAGCTCAAGGCCCTGTGTGCACATGTTTCGCGTTTCTCTTTTTGAAGTGACATGACAAGATAATACCCCCACGCAAACGATGAAACATCAAGCCACGCCTGATTTGTCTTTTAGTGTGCTTACTGATTTTGGGATCCAGCCTTGGTTGGGTTAGAGCTTAGTCAGTCATTTGGAGGACTTATTCATACTTAGGTGGTAGGTGTGGGACAAAATGTCTTCCTGATTTAACCCTAATATCGCTCCTTAAAGAATTCTACTTGGCTTTGATGTGGTCGCTTTATTGTCTTTTGACTTCCTGGCAAGTCCTGAGTTTTGACCCAGATGATACAGGCCATGAACTGTATGACTACACGCTGAACAAGCTGACATTGGATGGTAAGAAGTAGGACTTGTCTCTTTTCTCTTCTGTCTCCCATTAATGTGGTTGGGTGTAAGATTAAGTTCTGATCCCTGCTTGAGCTATGTCCTATTAGTTCAGCCTTATAGGAAGATACAGAACCTTCTCAAAGTGTCGAGAAAAGTATGCTTGCTTTGGCCTGACCCTTAGCCGTGCTCAAACCGCAGGACAGGGTCTGTTACAAAGAGTGGGGGTCTCTCTGCTGTATGTTCAAACACAGTCTACGGCCCCTGACTTCAAACGAGAGTCTCACCGCACCAGCAGCACTTGTCAGTTAGCAAGGCCCGTGTGATTAATCAGGCAAAGCTCTACTCAGAGCAAGGCTAAGCTCCCGTCCTGTAGTGATTTAGAGGAAAGGCTTGTTAGTCCTCACATTAGTCTCTCTTTAAGATCTCTCAAGGCCACGTTCATGGATCGTGTGTGGTAGAACCACAACAGTCTTTAAAACTCAAGTACGCAGAGCCTTTTTTCACCTTGTCTTCTTTTTTTTTTTAAACTTTACTGCACTGCTAATATGAAGATCCTCACACGCCCTTTCACTCACTTTGAGTCCCGAGATGTGCTTTTCTGTATGACTGGGGCAACTCTTTTCATGTAATTGCTTTTTGTTCATCAGTGGTCTTCTCATCTGGACTGCATTCATCAGTTGATACAAGTATAAATATCCCTGGGCCTTTGTCCTGAGGCTTCCTGACATCTGGAAGAACACATCTGGGTCATCTTCCAAATGGCAACCCACGAAAAGAGATAGTCCTCTTGGCTAACTGAATAAGTCATTTCCCTGTGTACCAGTTATATTCTGACTGCCAGTACAGCCGCTTTTTTTTTTTTACAAAGTTCATGTCGTGCCATGAATCACTGCTGTATCGCAAATTCCGTGGCAGTTGGATGTGTCTGTAAAATGTTGTTGACTGTTGTGGTTTTCTTCTGGACAGCTCTGTACCTCTTCACCTATTCTATTTAACCCAGTCCTGATTGTGGAAGTTGTGGTTTCTCTGTGTAATTACTCAGCTTTTGCTTTGTTTCTCACAATAGTTGTAAACCTGCCTGTTATTCCAGGTGAGATTACACGCAGAGTGCCAGTTTCTTTCAATTTAAATCACCTCTCGGTTCAATCCGAGTTGGACGAGGTTTTTGCTGCTCTCAGCCTTCATAACTGTTTATTTTACTACCTGGATAAACAAGAACTTGATTGCCACTCATTACCAAATCGGGTTACAATGCAACTCTTTTAAAAATCAACAGCATATTGTTTCAGCAGCACATCTCACACGCTTGGCAAGGATTCATGTTCTTGGCAAAACTCACAAACCAAAAAAGCAATAAATGAGCACCGCCATTTTCCTCAGCGAGCTTGAGTCTCATAAATGTTAGGTAACGGCAGGTGTGTGTACATAAATAAGCGCTCAGTGCGCTGTTACCAAGGTGATTATTTTTTTGGATGTTCTTTCGGATTTACTTTGCTTTAATTCATGTTTCTTGACCATTTAAAAGGCACACACATGCACAAGCACATAGTATGTACATAAGCATTTTCTCATCTCATCTCATCTCATTATCTCTAGCCACTTTATCCTGTTCTACAGGGTCGCAGGCAAGCTGAAGTCTATCCCAGCTGACTACGGGCGAAAGGCAGGGTACACCCTGGACAAGTCGCCAGGTCATCACAGGGCTGACACATAGACACAGACAACTATTCACACTCACATTCACACCTATGGTCAATTTAGAGTCACCAGTTAACCTAACCTGCATGTCTTTGGACTGTGGGGGAAACCGGAGCACCCGGAGGAAACCCACACAGACACAGGGAGAACATGCAAACTCCACACAGAAAGGCCCTCGCCGGCCACGGGGCTCGAACCCGGACCTTCTTGCTGTGAGGCGACAGCGCTAACCACTACACCACCGTGCCGCCCTACATAAGCATTTTATTATAAGCTATATAATGCTGTAGTTTGGGGAGAGTGGTCAGCTGCCCCCCCCAAAAAAAATTTATATATATATATATATATATATATATATATATATATATATATATATAACACATATTTTTTTTAATTAAAGATTTTATCCTAACCTAATAAACTTTGGACAAAATTATAAGGACAAAGATATTTATAGTAAAATATAGTATCTGGTCGATTGTGTTTCACAATTGTTCTTTCATAAACACTTCATAAAGTTTAAAAAATGTCAGTGCATGCCAAGTTATTCATAGTGAAAAAAACCCTAAATCATATCAGTTTAAACATTTTCCTTTCTCTATTTTCGCGTGATAAATATTCTCGAATAACATTGGACGCCCACCCTTTGCATTCATAACTGCCTCCATTCTCTTCTCGATCCTCTCATTTGTAATATTTACCCACAATCCTTTCTGACATGTGTTAAAACCCTGCCAAATATGTTTGCCCGATTGTTGTCCATTCTTCTTGAAATATCAGTTAGAACTCTCCCCCATATTACTTGGCCACTATTTGTCTATACTTCTTGGCACATCTGTTGTAACTCTCCCAGATGCCATTTTCTTCTCCAAGTCATGTCTGAAGACTGAAAGATTTGTATTAAAACTTTCCAAACTATTTTTCTCTTTTTTATTTGTTATTATTTTTAAACTGTTGTCGTATTGCAGGAAGTGTCCACATTTCATTTGGAGTTGATTTGTACAGCCACATTTTCCTTTTTTTCACCCAGAAACCATGGAGGGGTGCAACATTTTGCACTCAACTGTAACTTGTGGTGAGCACATAGCAATTAAGACAACGTGAGATAGAGATAATTGATTACTGATGTTTTGAATGAGGTGGAAGGCTCTACAGTGGTGCTTGAAAGTTTGTGAACACTTTAGAGTTTTCTATCTTTGTGCATAAATATGACCTAAAACATCATCAGATTTTCACACAAGTCCTAAAAGTAGATAAAGAGAACCCAGTTAAACAAATGAGACAAAAATATTATACTTGGTCATTTATTTATTGAGGAAAATGATCCAATATTACATATCTGTGAGTGGCAAAAGTATGTGAACCTTTGCTTTCAGTATCTGGTGTGACCCCCTTGTGCAGCAATAACTGAAACTAAATGTTTCCAGTAACTACTGATCAGTCCTGTACACCGGCTTGGAGGAATTTTAGCCCATTCCTCCATACAGAACAGCTTCAACTCTGGGATATTGGTGGGTTTCCTCACATGAACTGCTCGCTTCAGGTCCTTCCACAACATTTCGATTGGATTAAGGTCAGGACTTTGACTTGGCCATTCCAAAACATTAACTTTATTCTTCTTTAACCATTCTTTGGTAGAACGACTTGTGTGCTTAGGGTCATTGTCTTGCTGCATGACCCACCTTCTCTTGAGATTCAGTTCATGGACAGATGTCCTGACATTTTCCTTTAGAATTCGCTGGTATAATTCAGAATTCATTGTTCCATCAATGACGGGAAGCCGTCCTGGCCCAGATGCAGCAAAACAGGCCCAAACCATGATATTACCACCACCATGTTTCACAGATGGGATAAGGTTCTTATGCTGGAATGCAGTGTTTTCCTTTCTCCAAACATAATGCTTCTCATTTAAACCAAAAAGTTCTATTTTGGTCTCATCTGTCCATAAAACATTTTTCCAATAGCCTTCTGGCTTGTCCACGTGATTTTTAGCAAACTGCAGATGAGCAGCAATGTTCTTTTTGGAGAGCAGTGGCTTTCTCCTTGCAACCCTGCCATGCACACCATTGTTGTTCAGTGTTCTCCTGATGGTGGACTCATGAACATTAACATTAGCCAATGTGAGAGAGGCCTTCAGTTGCTTAGAAGTTACCCTGGGGTCCTTTGTCACCTCGCCAACTATTACACGCCTTGCTCTTGGAGTGATCTTTGTTGGTCGACCACTCCTGGGGAGGGTAACAGTGGTCTTGAAGTTCCTCCATTTGTACACAATCTGTCTGACTGTGGATTGGTGGAGCCCAAACTCTTTAGAGATGCTTTTGCAACCTTTTCCAGCCTGATGAGCATCAACAACGCTTTTTCTGAGGTCCTCAGGAATCTCCTTTGTTCATGCCATGATACACTTCCACAAACAAGTGTTGTGAAGATCAGACTTTGATAGATCCCTGTTCTTTAAATAAAACAGGGTGCCCAGTCACACCTGATTGTCATCCCATTGATTGAAAACACCTGACTCTAATTTCACCTTCAAATTAACTGCTAATCCAAGAGATTCACATACTTTTGCTACTCACAGATATGTAATATTGGATCATTTTCCTCAATAAATAAATGACCAAGTATAATATTTTTGTCTCATTTGTTTAACTGGGTTCTCTTCATTTACTTGTAGGACTTGTGTGAAAATCTGATGATGGTTTCGGTCATATTTATGGAGAAATATAGAAAATTCTAAAGGGTTCACAAACTTTCAAGCTCCACTGTAAATGAAGAACTTTCAATATAAAATGTGGTAATTAAATACAGTGTCTTGCAAAAGTATTCATCCCCCTTGTTGTTTGTCCTGTTTTGTTGCATTACAAGATGGAATTAAAATGCATTTTTGGACGGTTAGCACCATTTGATTTACACAACATGCCTACCACTTTAAAGGTGAAAACCGTTGTTTTATTGCAACACAAACAATAATTAAGATGAAAAAACAGAAATCTGGAGTGTGCATAAGTATTCACCCCCTTTCATATGAAACCCCTAAATAAGAGCTGCTCCAACCAATTCACTTCATAAGTCACATAATTAGTTGATTAAGATCCATCTGTGTGCAAAGTGTCACATGATCTGTCACATGATGTCTGTATAAATCAACCTGTTCTGGAAGGTCCCTGACACTGCAACACTGCAAGCAACATGAAAACCAAGGAGCCTCCAAACAGGTCAGAGACAAAGTTGTAGAGAAGTATAGATCAGGGTTGGGTTATAAAAAATATCCCAAACTTTGAATATCCCAGGGAGCACCATTAAATCCATTATAGCCAAATGGAAAGAATATGGCACCACTACAAACTTGACAAGAGAAGGCCGTCCATCAAAACTCACAGACCAGGCAATGAGGGCATTAATTAATGCAACAAAGACACCAAAGATAACACTGAAGCTGCTGCAAAGATCCACAGCGGAGATGGGAGTATCTGTCCATAGAACCACTTTAAGCCGTACACGCCACAGAACGGGGCTTTATGAAAGAGTGGCCAGAAAAAAGTCATTGCTTAAGAAAACATGTTTAGAGTTTGCGCAGCAGCATGTGGCAGACTCCTCAAACGCATTGGAAGAAGATCCTCTGGTCAAATGAGACTAAAACTGATCTTTTTGGCCATCATGGGAAATGCCATATGTGGCGCAAACCCAACACCCTGAGAACATCATTCTTACAGCGAAGCATGGTGGTGGCAGCATCATGCTGTGGGGATGTTTTTCATCTGCAGGGACAGGAAAGCTGATCAGAACTGAAGGAAAGATGGACGGCACTAAATACAGGGCAATTCTGGAGGAAAACCTGTTTGAGTCAGCCAGAGGTTTGAGACTGGGACAAAGGTTCATGTTCCAGCAGGACAATAACCCTAAACAGACTGCTAAAGCTACACTGGAGTGATTTAAAGGGAAACATTTAAATGTCTTGGAATGGCCTAGTCAAAGCCCAGACCTCAATCCAATTGGGAATCTGTGGCATAACTTGAAGATTGCTGGACACCAACGCAACCCATCTAACTTGAAGGAGTTGGAGCGGTTTTGCCTTGAGGAATGGGCAAAAATCCCAGGGGCTAGATGTGCTAAGCTAATAGAGACATACAGTGGTGCTTGAAAGTTTGTGAACCCTTTAGAATTTTCTATATTTCTGCATAAATATGACCTAAAACATCATCAGATTTTCACACAAGTCCTAAAAGTAGATAAAGAGAACCCAGTTAAACAAATGAGACAAAAATATTATACTTGGTCATTTATTTATTGAGGAAAATGATCCAATATTCCATATCTGTGAGTGGCAAAAGTATGTGAACCTTTGCTTTCAGTATCTGGTGTGACCCCCTTGTGCAGCAATAACTGCAACTAAACATTTCCGGTAACTGTTGATCAGTCCTGCACACCGGCTTGGAGGAATTTTAGCCCGTTCCTCCGTACAGAACAGCTTCAACTCTGGGATGTTGGTGGGTTTCCTCACATGAACTGCTCGCTTCAGGTCCTTCCACAACATTTCCATTGGATTAAGGTCAGGACTTTAACTTGGCCATTCCAAAACATTAACTTTATTCTTCTTTAACCATTCTTTGGTAGAATGACTTGTGTGCTTAGGGTCGTTGTTTTGCTGCATGACCCACCTTCTCTTGAGATTCAGTTCATGGACACATGTCCTGACATTTTCCTTTAGAATTCGCTGGTATAATTCAGAATTCATTGTTCCATCAATGATGGCAAGCCGTCCTGGCCCAGATGCAGCAAAACAGGCCCAAACCATGATACTACCACCACCATGTTTCACAGTTGAGATAAGGTTCTTATGCTGGAATGCAGTCTTTTCCTTCTCCAAACATAATGCTTCTCATTTAAACCAAAAAGTTCTATTTTGGTCTCATCCGTCCACAAAACATTTTTCCAATAGCCTTCTGGCTTGTCCACGTGATCTTTAGCAAACTGCAGATGAGCAGCAATGTTCTTTTTGGAGGGCAGTGGCTTTCTCCTTGCAACCCTGCCATGCACACCATTGTTGTTCAGTGTTCTCCTAATGGTAGACTCATGAACATTAGCCAATGTGAGAGAGGCCTTCAGTTGCTTAGAAGTTACCCTGGGGTCCTTAATGACCTTGCCGACTATTACACGCCTTGCTCTTGGAGTGATCTTTGTTGGTCGACCACTCCTGGGGAGGGTAACAATGGTGTTGAATTTCCTCCATTTGTATATAATCTGTCTGACTGTGGATTGGTGGAGTCCAAACTCTTTAGAGATGGTTCTGTAACCTTTTCCAGCCTGATGAGCAACAGCAATGCCTTTTCTGAGGTCCTCAGAAATCTCCTTTGTTCGTGCCATGATACACTTCCACAAACATGTGTTGTGAAGATCAGACTTTGATAGATCCCTGATCTTTAAATAAAACAGGGTGCCCAGTCACACCTGATTGTCATCCCATTGATTGGAAACACCTAACTCTAATTTCACCTTCAAATTAACTGCTAATCCTAGAGGTTCACATACTTTTGCCACTCACAGATATGTAATATTGGATCATTTTCCTCAATAAATAAATGACCAAGTATAATATTTTTGTCTCCTTTGTTTAACTGGGTTCTCTTTATCTACTTTTAGGACTTGTGTGAAAATCTGATGATGTTTTAGGTCATATTTATGCAGAAATATAGAAAATTCTAAAGGGTTCACAAACTTTCAAGCACCACTGTACCCCAAGAGACTTGCAGCAAAAGATGGCTCAACAAAGTACTGACTTTTTTTTTTTTTTTTTTGGGGGGGGGGGGGGGGGGGGGATACCTATGCACTCTCCAGATTTCTGGGTTTTTTTTTCCATCTTAATTATTGTTTGTCATAAAACGATTTTCACCTTTAAAGTGGTAGGCATGTTGTGTAAATCAAATGGTGCTAATCCTCCAAAAATCTATTTTAATTCCATCTTGTAATGCAACAAAACAGGACAAACACAAAGGGGGATGAATACTTTTGCAAGATATGTGAAAATGATCACATAGTTTGGGGAATTTGTTACAGATCTTCTGATTGTATGTTCTACAAAAGGTAAAATTATCATTCAAATAATAGAGCATACACTGAACTCTAGATGGGTGGAGCATAACGCATCTCCCTCCTTCTCCCTCTTTCTCTTCCTGAATTGGCCACAGGACACTGGTGTGTTTTAGAAGAATAACATGGTTTATAGTGAATCACCAGCAGTGTGTTTTGGCTAGAGTGTGTGTAGTTGCACAGGCCAGTAACAGCAACTCACTGATTTATGTTGCATGGATAAAACACAGACAGGTTACTCTTTAATATATAACTTGGAGACCAACAGACCTGACATTATGCAAATAATTTTCCACGTGGGGGCCTCGGTCTCCTCCGGGTGTAGATTACAATTTACAGGCGATCGTTACCTTCATATCTAACTATCATCGCCTCATAGGTTCAGCCAAGTTATTTTTCTTCTGCTCCAAAAGTGCTTGCAGTTACTTAACTCTTGCTTCCACATATAAATCAATGTTATGATAACACCATATTCTTGCTAAAGGAGGAATTTTTATTGTCCTTTTTGAATATTGATATTGAATCACAACCTGCTGTTATGATTCACCGAATCTTCTGTATGTGTGTGTGTGTCAGAGCTTTTGCGGTTTGAAAAGCTATGCAGGCTGTGGATGTAAATAAGCTTGGATGGAAACTTCAGGGGAAAGAGTGTGTCATTCTGTTTATTTCCTTTTGGTTTTTCAGCATTTTTAAAACCCACAGGGACTGATAACAGAAATATTGTGGAATGCACAGTTGGGCTGTTCTTCACCAGCGAGAGCACCACAAGGCCCTTGCCACATTTCAGCTGATGGCCAAAGCAGCGAAACTCCGCGTCTCTGAGTTAATGATGGAGCACTGATGAGTATGTGAGCACAAATCAGTTCCATGTCAGTTCCTCAGGGCTGTTGCACGCATGTCTGTTTTCAGCACCTTTCCATGTGCAGCACATATGAGTGTTGAAAAATGATCATGATGTAAAGATTTTACACATATTTAAGAATGAAATGGCATAAAATTTGGAAAAAAAAAAACAACAACCCACTTCTGGGTGTTTTTTGTTTAATCTCCCTCCTTTCTCAACTCTGCATTTTTCCCAGATTAATACACAATCTTCTTTTCATTCTTTCCATAGCTTCTCCTGCACCCATCCAATGTCTCTCCTTCATTCTGTCATCTCCCCCTCTTGCCGCGTCCTCCCCAAAAGGACAGAATAATATTTGGACAGGTGTTCCTTTTTAAACACGCAGGGGACCACACTACATCATTCCCGGACCTTTTCTTTCATAAGGGAGCATCCAGAAGAACATGCCTCTAGTTCAGACTAACTCTAATCTGTATTGTAACGCATCCGAAATCCCAGACAATAAAGATCTGTTTAGCACCAATTTTCTCTTTTTAAAAAGTTTTTTTTTTTCTGATTCAAACAACGGCAGAGGGCACATCTGCAAGACAGATGTGTGTCCAAGAGCAAGCTGCTTCTTCCCCTCCTTCCCTCCCTCCCTCCTGCTTTCTCTCTCTCTCTGCTCTTCCATTCTCCCTTTAGAAAAGAGCAAGCCTCCCTCTTTCCCTCTCTGGACCACCCACATACAGACCTGCCTTGCTGTAGTGAAGGCAGAAATAAAGAGATGAGTCTTTTGACTGATGGGTTTTGCAGACTATCACTTACATCTTACATACCATCAAAACCATAAACCCACCCTTACAAAAGAAAAGAGTAAGCAAGCGATCAAGTGTGAGGGCAGAGGGGTTAAAGGAGAAGAGTACGTAAATCTACATCTCTATCTGCCTGCTGTCTTTTTCCAGTGGCATTAACGCCCTCTCCCTGCTTATCTACATGTCTCACACACTTGTAGATCAAGCCACTACCATATGAGTAAGTTTGTTAGAACCTTAAAATGGATTCCAATTTTTCCCCCTCCCTCTATAATGCTTGTATCTCCCCCAAATCTTTCAAGTGTTTTTTTTTTTCTTCTGAATTTATTCTTAATTTCTTCACAACCATTTGACCCAAATTTGGACAAGACACTCATTAATCACTCAGACAACATATTTGGATTTTCATTTTACTTTTACATTTTTCACTCGCACAAAACGTGTAAGCTGCAGAGCAAAAGCACCCCTGCCAAATGCATAATAATAAACCAGATTTTTTTACCCCCCCCTCGGTGAATCAAAAAGCTGTCTAAACAGCATGTGCTGTATGAGTAACATAGCACTCGAGCTGTGTCTAATAATATACAGCAATCTGCAATTGGTAACAGCTTTACAAAAAACATGTCACCCATATGAATGTGAAGTAGAAGCACTACAAACGAGGATGAGAATTTATATTTAGATGGACATTTTTTAAATTAATCTGCGCTGTGATCGCGTGAAAACATGAACACACAACCGTAAGGTTAGCGCATGCAATGTTGCAGTGGATAAACAAATTATTATTCATCACTTAAATCATTCTTCAGAACTTCATAAATAATCAACACGGCAATGCAACGGACTAAAACTCTGATGTTTGGACAGCTTCAAAGTCATGTAAATAAATGAGCAGAGTAAAACCCATGTGGTAAACAACTTTCACTTGGAAGCAATTCCACTTAGTAATTTGACTCTCTATCATCATCACAGATACACCACCACGGACTTTTCTACCTTCGTAAACTACCTACATTCTCTGATGAGTATAAAAAAAATATATATATATTGTGGCGTTATAGAACTAAGTTTTATTATTCTTGTATATAAATAATAGACAGTGATGCTTATCCTGATGTAGTTGAGGATCAAGAAGCAAATATAGATTCAGTGTAGTTTAATGCGCTTATAAATCTGTTCTGGAACCTTTAATTAAACCTAAACCTAGTTTTACAAACCAAGATCACAGAAAGCCTTAAATTAATATTTATAATTTACTGTAACATTAGCTCAAAAGTACAGTAGTTACTTTTAGTTGGTTTTAATGATAAAGCTGTTATGTTCTACTCTCCTCAGCCCATGTGATTATTTATTCCGCAGCACATTTGATACATTTTCAGTTTCATAAAGCATTCGGATGCATAGAAAGTGTGTTACTGTGATTTTACTTTGTTTTTTCTTCTGCTCACTTCAGTGGCAACGGAGCCCACAGTAGTTCCTACGGCACCCCCAAAAAACAACCCCACAACAGAGCCGAGTAACGTGGAACCCCTGATCAGGTTGGGCAGCCACAGCACCCACTCAACCACTGTGTCCCAAACCCAGCGCAAGAACGAGGGAGGAGGTGCAGGAGGAGATAAAGCGATGTCGTCCTCCTCCTCTGCCTCATGACCATCTGTGCTCCCCTCCATGTTCTCTGCGCTTGGTTCTGGCTCCGCGTCCAAGTCTTCGTCGACCTCTTCTTTCCACTTGCTCATGATTTCACTGGATGAGCTTTCCTCATTACTCACTTCCATTCTTCTCTCTTCCTCCTCTAGGTGAAGTAGAGGATGGAAGGTGTAGAATTCCTCCCCGCTCTCTTTTACCATCTCCTCCACCTTCTCCAGCAACTCCACCACACTCTTTCTGCCTTTCTCTTCTTCTACTCTTATGACATGATAACGGTCTCCACACCTCTGCACCAATCCAAATAAACCTTTCTGCTCAGTGCTCAGGAACTCCTCCAGTGTTTGACCCTCTGACAGCTTGTCCGTATCAGTAAACAGGACGACAGTGTGTTTGGTGATGGCTTCGGGACCGAACACTTTCTCTAAAGCATCCAGAGCCTGGAGGTTCTCACCTGGGTGATGGATAGAGATACAGAGAAGGAAGGCATGGGGTCCTGGAGCAGCCAGGGATTCGCAGAGAGCCAGTTGGTGGTGCATTTCCTCTACGGGCCTCTCGGAGTAGAACCAGTCTGGAGTGTCCACCACAACCACCTGACATGAAAACAGCGTTAGTGAAGTCTATTTTTGTTGTCATGCTATTCATTCATACACTCACTGCTCACTTTAACAGGAACATCTGTTCATTCATGTTATGATCCCATCAGCCAATCGTGTAGCAGCAGTACAATGCATAAAATCATATAGATACAGATCAAAAACATCCAACACGGGAACAGGAAAAATGTGCTCTCAGTGACTGTGGCATGGTTATTGGTGGCAGGCTGGTTTTGAGCATTCACTGCTTTCTCATGCACAACAAGTTCAGAGAGGAACTGTCTAGGCCTTCAGAGAAAGCCCAAACATATCAGCATTTCAAATGTTATATTTAATTTCTTTCATAATTTCATGATAATTATTCTCTTCCAATTTGGCCTCATTTTCTATCAAATTTGCTTCAGAAATGAAAGGGTTACTGTCCTGAAAACATTAAAATCGAGTTATCCAGTGAGATTTTTGTTCGTTTGTTGTCTCTAGGCTGAGAGGAGTTTAGAGCCGGCTCACTCATTGGCTCATCACCCTCACGAGCTTAACCGCAAGTCGGCGCCGTCAATGCAGCAGTGAAGTCACCTTCCAGCCGGTGTAGCGTTCATCAGTAGTGTTAATGAAGCCAGTGCTATCGAGAGCAAGTAGCACAGGCTAACAACTGAGAAACTAAGACTTCTGTCTCCAGACTCTCCACGCTCACCACAGTATTTTTCACTCATACTTAAGTATTCATTTCCCTGTGTAATTTACTTAGTGACTTAAAATCAACATCGACAGCTACACACAACGGAGCGACCTGACAGCCTGCTGCTAATCCCTTGCAAAATTCTTTGCCCTGTTGCTTTTTTTTTGGCGTGTCTGGCTAAGTTTTGGCTGAGCTGAAGTCCTAGCTCTGATAGTAGCGGTTCACCACTGCTAGAGTTTATACGGTATGGTGGAGGGGAAAAAAAATTTTTTTTTTTAAAAATCAAACGCCCAGTGAGTAGCTGTTCTGCGGATGGAAATGTCTTTTTGAAGAAAATGATGGCCAAAGAGCTTTGAGTGAACAGGAAGGTTACAAGAAGTCAAATAACCGCTCTTTACAACCATGATGAGCAGAAAAGCTCTCAGTTTGAATCTTGAGGTGGATGAGCTACAACGGCTGAAGACCATAATGGGTTCCATTTCCTGTCATCCAAGAACAGGAATATGCAGCTGCAGTGAGCGCAGGCTCACCGAAACTGGACTGGGAAACTATCAGCTGGTTTTTACAATCTTCAGCTGCCCCGTTTTGAAAAGTCTGTGGTGAGTCATGGTACGGCTGATCAGATAATTGCCCGAATGAGTAATTGTACAAGTATTCCTATTAAAGTGGCCAGTGAGCACACACAGACCATTGTGCAATGGTCAAGAGAATACAGTAGCTCTATACACATGAATACATAAGATATATAACAAGAACATATATGAAAAACTATTAAAAGTGCAGAACAATACAACACACATACAATAACAAAATTACACATGGGTTTTCTCTCCATACATTTTAACACACGAGCATTTGCTCGAAACGGAAATCACACATGAATTAATTTCTGCTTGTACTATTAATAGCTGATGATTGTTAAAACTGTTCATTATTCAAAATACACCACAATCAAAAAGTCAAACACATTCATTGTTGCAAACGTCATGGCTCTTGGAGAAGACTAACCTGCTTCCCAGCCACACTCGCACACGCCTTCTCACACTGCGTGGTTACTGGTGTCTGAGAGGTGGGATCATGGCGCGTATCAAACACCGGACTGCCCAGGATGGCGTTACCCAAACTGCTTTTCCCCGTGCCGGCCCAGCCCAGTAACACCAGCCTCAGCTCACACCCTAAATGCGCACACACAGTTAGCACTGAGGCATTTGCATTTTTGTAAATTTTATTCGGTTACTGTGTTTCTGTGATTAAAAAGTACAAATGTGTGCAACAAAAAGCAAGCCTTGCACTGTATAGGTATAATTTGCTGTAATTTACTTCAGCCTCACTTGTGGGCAAATGGACTTCAAATTATTATTGCTTAAATTAATTTAATTTTTACTTCCTTAGTGATCTATGTACTTATTTCAGCAGTATTTTCATAGTGCTCTATTTTAATGAAAGTAAATATTAAAAGTAGGAAAGTTAATGTATGAAATTGTTTTAACTGCTGTTTTCTTTCAAATACTTAATATCCAAACCACTACACGTTTTCTTCTTAGCTCTGCGGTGATAAAGAAACTGCCATGAGCTCAGTTTCATGTGAACTAATACAATCCTATAGCATTAAACTATAGTTTAATGCTATAGGATTGTATTAGTTCACATGAACATGAATACATTTTATTCGGTTACTGTGTTTCTGTGATTAAAAAGTACAAATGTGTGCAACAAAAAGCAAGCCTTGCACTGTATAGGTATAATTTGCTGTAATTTACTTCAGCCTCACTTGTGGGCAAATGGACTTCAAGTATGTAGAAATAACATTGTGCACTACATCACCATCCAAAGATCAATCATGAAATAACAGTATACCTAATTTGTATTCACATGAACAAGGGCTGTATCTGAAATAATGGTTTAAAAAAATATATATACACGTGTCTTTATCCAGGCAACATTTAGTACGATTGTTTTTACATTATGAACCTGAAGTCTTAATTCGAAAAGGAAGACTAATATCCATGTGCCTTTATAAAGATGGTTGCAAAAGAATTTTTACCCACGCTCTATAATGCATCTTATCCAACCAATCAGCTTTATCAAGTTCGTTGGAGGAGTTGGCTCAGGTGTACTGGTAATACAAAAAGCTTCACACTCGAAAGAACGGTGAAACTGTACAGTCGGTGTTGAGAGATTTAGGTACGTGCCTAGAAATATTTCAACAATTCACAGTAATCACAACCAAACAGCCCATTCTGGTGCATTCAAAATTAAGTACGTGATTTGAACCTAAAGATCAAAATAAACTCAGTTCAGTTAGTTCCCTATTCTATTAGGAAAGGCAATGAGCTAACCTGAGATATTTATTTATTTTCAAGACAGTATTCTATGCACAGCAGAAGCAAAAAATCAATATAAAATTCCTCAACCTTGAAGACTCCTTTGTTTCTTTAACGGACTTCTTCTTCAGCAGGATATCGTAATGAAGTTTTCTCTAAATAAAAATCTGGCAGCATATTTGGATTGGATGTGGGATGCAAGTATGTAGAAATAACATTGTGCACTACATCACCATCCAAAAAGCCACCATGAAATAACAGTATACCTAATCAGGATTTACCAGGCATACCCTACTTTACACAAAATATGTTGATACAAATCATTAAATGAACAATTTTTGCAGCTTCCAAGTTATTTAGTGATTAACTTTGCTGAAGTTATACTTGTTTCATCTTTTAACTGTAGGAGTGTTTTTTGCTGCAAACATCAGCAACACCTACATGCACATAAGATACTAAAAGACTGATTATTGTATTACTAACAGATACAAACACAGATTTTTGTCAAATGTGAGTGTACAGGGTGTACCAAAATTTCCATACATAGTGTGTGTTTTTTATTTTTATATATATATATATATATATATATATATATATATATATATATATATATTTTTTTTTTTTTAAACAGGAATTCCATGAAATCGAGTCGTACATGAGCTTAGCCGGCTATAAACCATGTACAACGAGATTGAGTGGAATAACCGTTTTATTCCATCCACATTCCCTGGATTTTGAGAAACGGAGCACTTTTTTTTTTGCAAATTCAATAAATAAATACTATACAAAACGTCCAACAATCATTTCCGCTTAGAATGTAAACAAACTGGCGAAATGACAGTAGCGTTTTGTGAAAAATGCTATAATAATTCTTGAATTTTGTCCTTGGTTGGTTCAGCAACATGCTCCACCATTTTGTTTTTCTCTACTCATGGTATACTACTAGGCGATCAGCTAACAGAGTAGCCAATCAGAACGTGCGATTGCTCATATCCAGTGAATGGGGATTGTGTGCATGTATATATAAATAAACACACACACACACACACACACACACACACACACATATATATATATATATATATATATATATATATATATATATATAAAAAATACACATTATATGCGTTATATATATATATAAAACATACACGGCGTTTAAAACATTTGATATCATTTCACAATCTAATAACTTTGCCAATTCTCATTCAATTGACCTCAAATTAACAGCATGTGTGGAAACAGGTCAAAATTTTATGTTTAATGTTTTTACCTTTTGAGGTATAGAAATGCCATTCACTGGAGGAAAAAAAAAAAGAAAAAAAAAGGGTGTTGTGTGTGTTAGAGTACGCTCAAACACAGTCGAACAAGACTGTGCAGCATGCATTTATGACAGAATTCTCTACAAATGCATCGTTACCAGAAAAGACTGTTACCAAAGACATGCTGCAGCGTGTTTGGCAGGAGCTGGACTACTGACTTGACGTGTGCTGTGTCTCATGCGGTATGCATATTGAAAATTTGTGAAATTGTTCATGGAATCCACATACCTTTGAATTTCCCATTCAAATTTTGAGGAATAAATCTTATATTGCTCAACATTAAGCCTGTTCAGTTTCATTTGCCTAGACGATGTAGTTTCTGGGATATTTACATCTCAAATAATATCACATTTTTTGAAACACCCTGTGTGTGTGTGTGTGTGTGTGTGTGTGTGTGTGTGTGTGTGAGATATATATATATATATATATATATATATATATATATATATATATATATATATATATATATATAAAAACAAAAAACACAGTAGCAGTCCAAAGTTTGGACAAACCTTTTTTTTTTTTTTTTTAAAGACACCTCATATCTTAAAGTAATGTCATTGCTCTTTACTTAGTTGAGCGGTCTTTACTTAGTTGAGCGGTTCTGGACATAATATGGATTACTACAGTTGTGGAATAAGGCTATTTACTGTATTTTTATTATTTACTATTTAATATCAAACACATTAAGAAGGCAAGAAATTGCACTAATTAACTTTTGATGAGACACACCTATTAACTGAAAAGCATTCCAGGTGACTCTCTCATGAAGCTGGTTAAGATAATGCCAGTAGTGTACAAAGCGTCATCAATGTGGATTTTGAGAAACAGAGCATTTTTATTTTTTGCAAATTCAATAAATAAAAACAGTGGCTACTTTGAAGAATCTAAAATATTTAACACTTTAATCTGATACATGTTCCATATGTTATTGCATAGTTTTGAGGTCTTCAGTATTGTTTTACAGTGTAGAAAAGTCAAAATACAGAAACACCTGTGAATGAGTAGGGGTGTCCAGACTTTTGACTGGTACTGTAAATACATTTTTTTCTCCTTTTAAGAATGCCTCTGACAAAAGAACAACGTATTGAAATCATTTTCATGGCTGCAGCCCAAAGATAATTTAAAGGAACGCATTCGACATGCAATTACATGATCTGCTAACACAAGTTCATCATGAGTATTAGACATGGCTGTGTGCATTTACAAAGAAACGGACATCATGTAGAGGACGCTTTTGGAAATAAAGTTACATTTTGCTAAAAGATGTTTACATCCCCAATGTATGGAGTCTTTTGGGACACCATATACTAAAACTCCTGCTTTGCCTCAGAGAATGATAGAGCAACAGCCCCATCTACTGCCAACTGATATGGAGCACATCACTGAATTCCACATGTAATTTTTTTTTTTATCTCTAGCAAATACAATTTTGTGACAGCTATGCTTATATACGTGTTCAAAAACAGCAGTGCATTTAAACAATTTAATAAAAGTGAAATTTTTAATAGCTTTTAATTTTCATGTTTCAAATGTAGTGGAAACATTACATGGATCAATTCCAAATGAAAGCATAAACAAAATTTTATCATCAGGTCTGCGGCATTCTTTTACAGGAAGCAAAGAAAAGGAATATTAATCTGGTCAAGGGGCGGGACAGTGGTGTAGTGGTCAACATTGTCACCTCACAGCAAGAAGGTTCTGGGTTCGAGCCCAGTGGCCGACGGGGGCCTTTCTGTGCAGAGTTTGCATGCTCTCCCCATGTCTGCATGGGTTTCCTCCGGGTGCTCCGGTTTCCCCCAAAGACATGCAGGTTAGGCTAATTTCGCTCTAAATTGACCGTAGGTGTGAATGTGAATGGTTGTTTGTGTCTATGTGTCAGCCCTGCGACGAGCTGGCGAGTTGTCCAGGGTGTACCCCGCCTCTCGCCCATAGTCAGCTGGGATAGGCTCCAGCTTGCCCGCGACCCTGTACAGGATAAACGGTTATGGATAATGGATGGATGGATGGATCTGTTCATAGAAATAGCAGTGTCGACATTTTTCTCTTCAAACTCAAGTAATATTTAGTTGTCCTGTGAATTTTTGTGTTTTGCTTCAGAAACTGCATTTTTAATGTCACCCCACAAGTTTTCAGTGGGGTTGAGGTGAGGAGACTGAGATGGCCACTCCATTACCTCAGTCATTTTTGTCTGGAACCAAGATGTTGCTTGCTTACTCATGATCATTGTCTTGTTGAAACGCCCATTTCAGGGGCATTTCCTCTTCAGCATACAGCAACGTAATCTCTTCCAGGATGCTGACGTATTCAGACTGATCCATGATCCCTGGTATACAATAAATAGGCCCAACACTGTAGTATGAAAAACATCCCCATTTTTACACCAACATGCTTCAGTGTCTTCTGTGGCTTGAGTTCAGTAACCGAGGGTCATCGGACACACTGTCAATGACCACTAGACCCGAAAAGAACAATTTTACTCATCACTCCACAGAATGTTATGCCATTTCTCTTTAGGCCAATCGATGTATTCCTTGGCAAATGTTAACCGATTCTGCGCGGGCCGTTTTTCAATAATGGTACTTTACTTATAATGGCTTCTTACTCACAGCTGAGCTTTGATCAAACGCCTTCTGACTGTAACAGTACTTACAAGTCATTTTAGATCATCTTCGAGCTTTCTGGAGGTGTTGACTGGCTCAAGCTTTGCCATTCTGACTATTCTTTGATCGGTTTTAACAGTAGTTGCTTGTTTTCTTCCATGTTTTTAGGTATTTCTTGCCATTTTAAAGCATTTGGCTGAGCATCCTATAATCTGCTACACTTCTTTGTACATTTTCCCCTCTCCAGTCAACTTTTTTAATCAGATTACGTTGTTCCTCTGAACAGTGTTTGGAACGGCCCATTTTACTGAGCAGTTCAGAAGGAAATATATTTTATAACAATGTGTGAAACATTTGCTTCCCATCCATCCTCTGTAGGTCAACTGGCAAGCTGGAGCCTATCCCAGCTGACTATGGGCGAGAGGAAATATGCAGAAATATCACTACCACTAATGACAGTGGTTCATCAGGTTACTGATGATGCACTTTTTTTTTATAAACACACCTGTATATTTTGAATATCAGGACACTTTTATATAATGAGGCTGCTTTGTTTAGGGGTAAAGAAAAACTGGCAAAATTAAACACACATTCTCATGAGGACTCCCTCATAAACAACAAGACAGGTTTTAGCCCTGAGCTAAGGCACAATGTGAATCAACGTGTTTAAGGTTTCTATGGGTGTGTGCGTGTCCAAAATCCCTTGTGGCTGTGTTTACATACTTAATTTCATAACGACCTACTAGAATGACTACTTGCCTACAGTCATGTTGCCATGTTTCCAACCTTTACCCTATTCTTTGCATTGTAACACAACAAAAACCAGGGCCAAACAAGCGAACATGAAATATTGATAGATTCCTAGAAGAGCATTATGTAATTTGGATTCTATATCTCTCCGTCATTGTTGTCTTTCAAAGTCATGTTCTCATCCACAGCCATCTACAGTGCTGTGCAACCTTTTTAAGTGAAACTTCATCTCATCATCTCTAGCCGCTTTATCCTGTTCTACAGGGTCGCAGGCAAGCTGGAGTCTATCCCAGCTGACTATGGGCGAAAGGCGGAGTACACCCTGGACAAGTCGCCAGGTCATCACAGGGCTGACACATAGACACAGACAACCATTCACACTCACATTCACACCTACGCTCAATTTAGAGTCACCAGTTAACCTAACCTGGATGTCTTTGGACCGTGGGGGAAACCGGAGCACCCGGAGGAAACCCACGCGGACACGGGAAGAACATGCAAACTCCACACAGAAAGGCCCTCGCCGGCCACGGGGCTCGAACCCGGACCTTCTTGCTGTGAGGCGACAGCGCTAACCACTACACCACCATGCCGCCCCTACGTGAAACTTTGTTATAGATTTTTATTTTATGACTTCTACATTATCAAGTCAGTATAAAAACACTGTAGATTTCCAAATATTAGTTTTCCAGGGCAAAATTTAATGTTACAGAAAAATTTTGCAGGTCAGTAAAGAAAGCAGCAGATTACATACCGTAAGAGACAACTTTTCAGACAAAACAACCATAACGAAGGCTGTTGGGTTTTGGTGCAAAATGAAGAAGCGAGTGTGACAGTCAAAGTGTCCAGAAGAACCATGGCTGGTTCTGCAAGATGCTCAGTAAAACCTACAGCTCATTTCCTTATAAAACTGCACTCACTGTACCAGAGACTATTATTTTAAAGCAAAAGGTCACGTTGCACCAAATATTGGCTTTTTTCCATTTATTACCATTTACTGCTCTTCATGGTATTTTTTATGTATAAACATTTAATGTCATTACTTTTGAAGGCAAATTTGCTCGACAGTATTTCTTTGCATGTGCCTAAGACTTTTGACAGTACTGTATCTACTGACATACGCTAGTTGTTCCACATGACATCAAATTTGACAGTTAAAGTGCGTGGTTAAAATCCCAGTAATGGACGGTAAACGCCAACCTGGTTTAGTAGAATCATTGAGTTCCTTCGGCTCGCTGTCCAGGTCACGAGTTGTGCCTTGTGTTGTTTTCTCTTCCATCATCTGCAGCTGAAGGAAAAAAAAAAAGTCTACCTTATTAAATAACTAACAGTGTTGTAAAGCATTTTGTTATTTAGTCATCATCTGTTATTGTTACAGCTGGGAGCCTTGCTGTGTGGGACGAATGGGGAGGGAGAGAGAGAGAGAGAGAGAGAGGGAGGAGCTGGGAAAAGAGAGGGAGCAGAGGTCTGATGTTTGACAGAGGAATGGAGGATGGGCTGAAATGACTCAGCACAAGAGAATTTGTATACAGAAGTCACATTTATGCTATCACATTTGAACATTAGTGTTTCTAGCCAACACCCTTCCATGCTTCTGGTCTTTCTGTTTGGTCTATCAAGTGAAAAACATATCCAGATGCATGTTTTGTTACACCCAAGTTATCATTGTTATTCTTTCACCAGCTCTTGTAAAAACCTAACCAGTGAACTCTGGACACATATAATATACTATACAAATGTTAAAAGCTTACCTCTGATTCTCTCAAGTGTCCTGGTGCTGTAGTGGGCGATTCAGTTCCTCGGCTCTCAGCACTTCCTGCTTTTCCTGCAACTTGAAACAGTTCTGACAAAAAAAGAAAAACTAAATATGCAAAAAGGGAAGTCACTAGAGAGTTCTAGACGTAGGAGTCTTTTAGGTCACATTTAGTCTCATTTTCCCTTCGCACGCCCTCTCTTCTGTTTCAGTATCGCCTTCTGTTTGGTGTGTTTCCAGTCACACAGCTTGAGGAACAGCTTTATACTATAAGGCGTGCGCGCGCACACACACAGGGTGGGGTGGGGGGAATCTCACACACTTGGTGCACTCAAAGCTTCACCACTTCATCCATGCTATTCACTCCCTTTTTAGGCCATTTTAAGGCAGGAGCTAAATTGCCAGTGGTTACAAGAAAGCTGCCAGACTAACAAAGAAAGCAAGTCATTGTACATGCAGCTACATGTCATTATTACATGTCTAGACTGCCTCTTCTACATTAATTAAAGCTGATGCCTATGGCTGTGCAAGTATGCAGATGTAATCAAAGACTTTGGGGGGGATTTGTCTGTTCTTTGTTTTTTGTTTTTCTTCATAATATGGAACCCAAAAAACTTTGCATATAAAGCTCAATAAGAAGATCTGAACATTTTAGATCAAATATTTGAAAAGGATTTAAAATATCTCTAGCCTCTCAAATTCCAAAAACCTGCTCGAAACATTCACTCGAAACCTAATAAAATGCAAACTGCAGAATGAGTCGTAATAATGAACCGTACAGGTTTGTGCTTCGAAATCAACGCATTGTTTGGTCACACTTTCAAAATTATTCCATACATGCTTTTGCTATAAACCAATGATAACATTACATTTTACAAGTATAAAAACAGTTTGGCAGTAAGAGGACTACTGCAGTTAAACTACTGTTTGCTTCTACTGACTTCATCTTAAATTAAAAAAAAGAAGAAAAAACAAAAACAAAACAGCCTTGGGCCCAGACATAAAACTGTACACATCTGCATAAAAATAAATTGCTCTTTACATAATAAAAGTATACCAGTTTTCACACAACACACAAACATACACACATGCACACACTCACTGGGACACACTAAAACAATAAAATCTAATAACCTGACATAGATGTGTTCCCTAGAATAAGATTTCTGATCCCTTTTTAAAAAAAAAAAAAAACCCAAAATATTAAAGAATTACAATTTTAAAAATATTAAGTATTTTTAAAATTTAAAAACATGTCTACATCTACAAATGTCCAATGCTTTTGTCTCAGACCTGATTGGTGTGTTGTTAACAAAAATAAACCGTCAAATTGTCGTTTTGTTTCATGCTCCTAAAAAGTAGGTTGTTTTTGATGGGTCCTGTTTCTTATGAAGTGCAATTGGTGTAAAGTCATGTGTCATCTGTTCTCCAGTCTCATAGTCCTGGCATGATGTACGCTATGTTGTCCAGCGTGTTTGACTGCAAAATAAAAAAAAAATAAATAAAAAAAAAGTTAGATTTCGTATTCAGTGCCATAAAGCATATATTTACACTCACCATCCACTTTATTAGGAGGACCTGTACATTCATGCAGTTGTCTAATCAGCCAATTATTTGGCAGCGAGTGCAGTGTAATACTCGTGCAATTACAGGGCAAGAGCTTCAGTTAATATTCACATCAAACATCATAATGAAGTAAAAATGAGACCTGTTACTTTGATTATGGCATGGGTGTTGGTGCCAGATCGACTGGTTTGAGTATTTCAGAAACTGCTGATCTCCTGGGATTCTCACACACACACAATCTCTAGAGTTTACACAAATGGTGTGAAAAACAAAAAACACTGAGCAAGTGACAGTTCTGTAGGTGGAAACGGCTTATTGTTGAGATACTGCCCAACTTCTGTGAATCTGTGCCCATGATAACCTCAGATGCCTGTTCTTGGCTGACGGAGTGGAACCTAATATGGTCTTCTCTTACTGTAACCCATCCACCACAAGGTTTGATGTTTTGTGTATGCTGAGATGTGTTTCTGCTCACCACAATTATAAAGAGTGATTATACGAGTTACTATATCCTACCTGGCAGCTCGAACCAATCTGGCCTTTTTCCTCTGACCTCTCTTATCAACAAGACCTTTCCACCCACTGAACTGTCGCTCACTCAATGTTTTTTGTACCATTCTGTGTAAAATCTAGAGACTGTTGTGTGTGAAAATCCCAGGAGATCGCTAGTTTCTAAAATACTCAAACCAGCCCATCTGGTACCAACATCCATGCCACGGTTAAAGTCACAGAGCTCAGTTTTCTTTATTCAGATGTTCAAGGTGAACATTAACTGAAGGTCTTGACCTGTATCTGCATGATTGTTTGCATTGTGATTTTCTGCCGCATGATTGTGCAGCCGAACAAGTGTTCCTAATAAAGTGGACATCGAGTATGGATGTGGGTGTGTGTACGTGTCCCACCAAGACACTGCGGGGACAGCCATTAAGCTGAGGGACCTGAGCAGTGAGGCAGGTTAATGGACCGAGAGCACACAAAATGGAGTCTAGCAGGACAGAGAGACTGCCAGACACTGCTACCATTCCCTGCAAGAGAAGAGGACAAGGCTTAGTTTGTTTAAAGATTATGCAGACAGCAGGTCTGGAGTTCAAACATAGAAGGAAATTGTATAGCTTTATTTACATATTTTTCCAAACAAAAAAATTTATTTAGTGCTACCTCTCTACAAAACATCCATCCATTATCTGTAGCCGCTTATCCTGTACAGGGTCGCAGGCAAGCTGGAGCCTATCCCAGCTGACTATGGGCAAGAGGCAGGGTACACCCTGGACAAGTCACCAAATCATCACAGGGCTGACACATAGAGACAAACAACCATTCACACTCTCGTTCACACCTACGGTCAATTTAGAGCCACCTAACCTGCATGTCTTTGGATTGTGGGGGAAACCAGAGCACCCGGAGGAAACCCACGCAGACACAGGGAGAACGTGCAAACTCCACACAGAAAGGCCCGTCAGCCACTGGGCTTGAACCCAGGACCTTCTTGCTGTGAGGTGACCATGCTAACCACTACACCACCGTGCCACCCCCTCTACGAAACAATTTAAAAATTATCAACACCCTTACAATTAATATTTTGTGCTCTTTTATTTCCTTATTTAAAGACTAATATGATTTTTTTTTTTAAAAACAATCAGCTAATAGGAAGGGCGGCACGGTGGTGTAGTGGTTAGCGCTGTCGCCTCACAGCAAGAAGGTCCGGGTTCGAGCCCTGTGGCCGGCGAGGGCCTTTCTGTGTGGAGTTTGCATGTTCTCCCCGTGTCCGCGTGGGTTTCCTCCGGGTGCTCCGGTTTCCCCCACAGTCCAAAGACATGCAGGTTAGGTTAACTGGTGACTCTAAATTGACCGTAGGTGTGAATGCGAGTGTGAATGGTTGTCTGTGTCTATGTGTCAGCCCTGTGATGACCTGGCGACTTGTCCAGGGTGTACCCCGCCTTTCGCCCGTAGTCACCTGGGATAGACTCCAGCTTGCCTGCAACCCTGTAGAACAGGATAAAGCGGCTAAAGATAATGAGATGAGATGAGCTAATAGGAATCTAATATATTGCTGCATGAATGCCTCTGGGTGGCAAGGTGATGTAGTGGTTAGCACTGTCGCCTCACAGCAAGAAGTTTCTGGGTTTGAGCCCAATGGCCGATGGGGGCCTTTCTGCGTGGAGTTTGCATGTTCTCCTCGTGTCCACGTGGGTTTCCTCCGGGTGCTCCGTTCTCCCCCCCCACAGTCCAAAGACATGCAGGTTAGGCTAATTGGTGGCTCTAAATTGACCGTAGGGGTGAGTGTGAATGGTTGTTTGTCGCTGTGTCTCAGCCCTGCGATGACCTGACGACTTGTCCAGGGTGTACCCCGCCTCTCGCCCATAGTCAGCTGGGACAGGCTCCAGCTTGCCTGTGACCCTGCACAGGATAAGCGGTTATGGATAATGGATTGATGGATGGAAGAATGCCTCACACTTGAGCCAGTATCAAACAAGAAAAACGTGTTTAAATCAGGAATCATGCACAACTGAGCCACACCTCTTTTAGGCAAACTTTTCCCCATGCACAAATCCTCCAGTAGTGCTCACGTCCATGGTTATGTCTGCGGTCTGAACACCAATGTGTGCAATTTCATTATTAACTCCTCATTACACATGCTTAAGCAAACTCTGAATATGACTCTGAGTCACTCTCTGTAATGTACAAAACACTTGGAGACATCTGCAGAGGGATCTTGGTTCATGCTTCCATGCAGAACATTTTAAGCGTCATTATATTTTAACGTTTGTGCATGTGGACTTTCCTCTTTAATCCAGAAAAAAATTTTCAGTAGGATTCAAATCCTGAGACTGCAAAGATTATTGTATGTTTGGATTATTGTATTGCTGAAAGCTATATCTGTGGACAAGTCTTAACATCCTGGGAGAGGCAACCAGACTTTAGGATGAAACATTCCTGGTGCATACAGTATATTGGCAGAATTCATGATGCCATTGATCTTCACAAGAACCCCTGAACCATCAACCACAAAACAGCCCCAAAGCATCAATGATCCACCTCCATATATATTTTTTTTTTTTTACAGTGGCTATCGGGTGCTTTTTAGGTGCCAAACACATTGATGGTGTGTCTGAACCAAAAAGTTTGACGTTTTAGTCTCATCTACCCACACCACACAACGCCAATTGTAGTTTTAATGGCATTTAGTGAAATCTAGGCTTCATCATCACAATGCTTCCAAATAAATGCTTATGTGTAATTAAGCAGTGTTTAATAGTTGATTTTGAAACTTATCCATGGTGTTGAAGGTTCTTTGGTTTTTCCCAAGTAATGGACAAAAAAAAAGGATCTGACATGAGTATAAACGCATAATATATACATTATATGGCCAAAAGTTTGTGGACACCTGACCATCACACCAGGCATGTAGTACTCGAGTCCAGGACTTGGACTCGAGTCCGACTCGTGTCCTAATTTTAAGGACTCGTGACTCGACTTGGACTCAGACTCGTGCATTAACTGTATTCGGACTCATAAATTGGAGACGAGGACTCAGATTTTTTTCTTTATTTTTTGCAACATGCCATAATAATTTGGCATATTTATATCTACATTAAGTTTTATACTAATTTTATGTACAAGAATGTACATTCACCTGCTCATACGTCATGTTTAGGAACAAGCTAACGTTAATGGTGCTAAAATTCCTGGAGAGAAGTCCCTAGGATTGTCCGCTTTGCTTATACAGACTTCTCGTGCAGTGGGGAAAAAAAAACGCACTGCTGTGTGTTCCATACGTAGAAGAACTATCGAGGAGACGACAGGGACGACCTCGAACTTCAATCGTCATTTGGCAAAAGTCCACCCAGAGAAGGAAGTGACACGCTATGTTCATTGCTCTGTTGATAGCGGGGCTTGCTGACCGATGAACTAGCTCGTGTTAACCCTCTCTCATGTTATTTGCCCTGTTGATAGTGGGCGGGGCTTGCTGAGCGATGAACAAGCTTTTTATCTGTAGCCTATTAACTAAAACGGGGCAGTCGAGCAGGAACATTAGTCCAACACAGCAGCAGAGACAGTTTCACATAAAAGCAGCAACAGCCACCGTCATCTGGCGTGGTTGGAGTCTTGTTCTCGGACTCGACTCGAAATTTTCTTTAACGACTTGGACTTGAACACTGGGGACTCGAGACTGGACTCGGACTCGAGGTTTCATGACTCAACTATAACACTGCATCACACCCATATGTGTTTTTTTTTTTTTTGTAATTCTATTTTTATTAGGGAGGTCATTCACAGTCCAAGTTTGTAAAAATACATAAATCACATTTACAAAAAATACACAATAATGCAGGTATAACCCAAATAATGGCATTAAACTTAGTCAAAATAATGCTCGTCTCCCTTCTATTTTTCTCCCTTCCATTTTACTGTTAGTAACTGAACAATTGAACAAACAATGTCACACATACTCATTTATCTATAAAAGTCTGCTCCTCATAGTCCTTTGAAAATGGCAATTTCCCTTAAAGCAGGTCAGGTCTCTGTGAAATGATGTGCCCAGTCCACTTTGACCACATTGCCCTACATTTTTCTATTTGCATTCTTATAGAAAAAGGTTAGTCTCTCCATTCTGTAAATTCCATAAATAATTTTTAACCAATCTTCAAATATTGGAGCATCTGGTTGTAACCACTTCCTCGTCACAGCTTTTTTTTCCCCTCCAGTAAGTAATACTCATTAGATATTTGTCTGCTTTAGTCTGAAAATTCAGTGTTATAGTACCCATATACACTGTCAGAGCATCAAATGGAATAGTGATTTGAAATACTGTTTCCAAACATTTATGAATTTCCCGCCAGTAGGATACAGGATAGTAGGATAATTTTGGGGCAATCCCAAAATAAAAATGATAATGGCTGCCTACATCTGTTCCACATAACCTCCAACAATTCATTCCAACAGCTTGATATCTCTTCCAGGCAGGGGTAATGAAAAATCTCATGACATTTTTCCATCCAAATTCCCTCCAACAGTGCGAGGACATAGTTATCCACTGTGATTTGCATATATCCCCCCCACTCATCTTTAGATATGACCATTCCTCCCTCTCTTTCCCATTTATTTTTAACATGTTGGGTGGCTGTCTCAAGGGAGTCCTGAAAGCTTTTGTATAATCTGGATATTATTTTATCCATTTCCTGATTTGTAAATTGACACAAAGATATTCAGTATACCATTGTCTGCCCTCTCCAACCCCTCAGCCATAATTTCATTTACCCTGCGTCTCATTTGTAAATATCTGAAAAAAACCTTGGTTCTCTAATCCATAGTCTTTTTTAAGTGTCTCAAAGCTTTTTAATGTTCTGTTATGAATACAGCAGCAATATGCTGTCAGTCCTCTACCCATCCATATTTTAAATCTGCTATCTGTTTTGTTTGGGATGAAATCTGCATCATATGCACACCATCTTAACAATTTCTCCGCTCCCTTCAGGTTATATTTTTTAAACTACCCTCTGCCAGGTGTTAAGAGCTACTTTTATCCAAGGGTTGACATCTGTGAAGGTGTCCAACAATTTACTGTCTGCAATCATAGCTTGTATTGATGGTCCAATAGATTCCCCAACTTCTATTTCCTTCCACCTTGCCATGAACTGTGAATTACAAAGGCACACCAAGGGCCTTAATTGAGCTGCATAATAGTAGTTTTTCAAATCTGGCAATGCTAGACCTCCATTCTCTTTTGATAATTGCATAACTTTATATTTTATTCTTGGTTTGTTACCCATCCAGATATACCGGAAAATTAACTTGTCCCATTCAATGAATTGCTGTTCAGGTATTTTAATTGGCAGGGATTGGAAGAGGTATAGTAGACAAGGTAAAACAACCATCCTGATTGGCTCAATCCTGGAAGATAGACTAAGGAATGGTAGGTGATTCCACCTAAAAACATCTGGATTTAATTTGAGTTTATAGGGATGTAATTGGCTTCAAATAATTTTGTAACATCCTGTGTAAGATTAACCCCGAGATCCTTCATTGATTTCTTATCATACCTCAAATCATACTTTTCTAGGAGGTAATATGGTGGATCATAATTGAAAGCCAGAATTTGGGTTTTTTGGGCATTTAGTTTATATCCTGACAACTGACCAAATCTCTTCAGAAATGACATCAAAGTTGGTAGGCATACTAAGGGTCGAGTCAAAAAGACCAACACGTCATCCGCAAATAATAATTTGTGTTCCCCTCCCGCTATATTTATATCCCTAATCTCTTCAGTTTGTCTAATATACTGGCTGAGAGGCTCCATAAAGGGGGCAAAGAGGAGAGGGAACAGGGGGCAGCCCCGTCTGCAGGAACGTTCCAAAGCGAATTTTTGAGAGGCTGCCGTTGATTTTAACTCTTGCTGTTGGGTTATTGTATATTGCTTGGAAGGCCTCAATAAAGATTTTGTGGAAGCCAAACTTCCCCAAAACGTTATACAGGAAGATCCATCGAATGGAATCAAATGCCTTCTCTGTATCCAATCCCATGAACATTACTTGCGTCTTATTTTGATATATATTCCACATAATATGTAGTGTCCTCCTTAAACTATCATTGGTTTGTCTCTGGAGGATAAATCCTGTCTGGTCCAGGTGAATAAGGGATGGTAGAATTTTTTCTATTCTTTTAGCTAATATTGAGGTGTAAATTTTATAGTCCACATTTAACATTGAAATTGGTCGATATTATTTACAGTCTAATTTGTCTTTACCATCTTTTGGTATTGTTGAGATTACGGCTTCCTTCCATGGGGGGGGGATCTCTCCCTTTTTGAGTGCCCAATTACAAGTCCGGCGCAATCTTGGGGTTATCTGTTTGCTAAAAGTTTTATACCATTTGGCCGTAAAGCCATCCGAGCCTGGGCTTTTATGTGGCTTAAATTTCACTATTGCCGCCTTAACTTCTTTATCAGTAATCTCAGTAACCAGTGCTTTGTTTTGTTCCTGTGTGACTAGAGGTAGATTCAAAAATTTAAGGAAATTATCCATTTCATTTTCATTATCTAGTCTTGGTTGTGAGTATAATTCTTTATAATATTCCTCAAAACTACTTTGGATCTCCTCTAGTTTGTATTGTATTTTCTTTGTTTTAGGACATCTTATTTTATTTATAGTGTTGTCCGGCTGCTGCTTCCTTAATTTATATGCCAATAGTTTTATAGCTTTACTTCCTGCCTCATAATAACCCTGTTTCAGAAATATCAATTTCTTTTTAATTTCATCAGAATATCTCATTTTGCAATTTCTTAATTGCTACTACCTTATCTGATTCTGCTCCGCTCTTATGGTTTTTTTTTTTTTTAAATTCCTTAAGTTTACTGTAGAAATTGTTGAGCGTCTCTTGTTTGAGGTTCTTTAGTGTTAAGGAGCAGGAAATTATTTTCCCCCTTAATACTGCTTTATATGCGTCCCACACAGTAGGTGGGGACACCTCTCCATTATTGTTTTCTTTAAAATAGGTTTCTATTTCCTTTTTCATTTCTTCTTTTACCTGGGGGTTATTTAATATGTTTGAATTCAGTTTCCATAGTGTAGATTTTGGATTATTACTAATGTTAATTATCATCTCTATCGGTGAGTGATCTGACATGTCGATAGTTCCAATGTTACATGACTGGATTCTGAACCTGTCTCTCTTAAATATAAAAAATAATAATAATAATAATTGATCCTGGCGGCACGGTGGTGTAGTGGTTAGCGCTGTCGCCTCACAGCAAGAAGGTCCGGGTTCGAGCCCCTGTGGCCGGCGAGGGCCTTTCTGTGCGGAGTTTGCATGTTCTCCCCGTGTCCGCGTGGGTTTCCTCCGGGTGCTCCGGTTTCCCCCACAGTCCAAAGACATGCAGGTTAGGTTAACTGGTGACTCTAAATTGACCGTAGGTGTGAATGTGAGTGTGAATGGTTGTGTGTGTCTATGTGTCAGCCCTGTGATGACCTGGCGACTTGTCCAGGGTGTACCCCGCCTTTCGCCCGTAGTCAGCTGGGATAGGCTCCAGCTTGCCTGCGACCCTGTAGAAGGATAAAGCGGCTAGAGATAATGAGATGAGATGAGATAATCGATCCTTGAGTAGGTGGAGTGTGGTGAAGCAAAATGGGTGTAGTCTTGGCTAGAGATCCCGCCAAACATCAACAATACCAATTTCTTTCATGATAGAATTGACTTTGTTAATTGTGGAATTACTGTGTCCTGGGTTACACTTGGATGAATCCATCCTGGACAACCTTATGTTCATATCTCCTCCGCATATAAGCACTCCTTGGGATTCAGTAGACATCATATCAAACAATCTTTTATAGTAGGACCAATCACTTCCCGGAGGAGCATATACAGTATGTTAGAGTGTAACCATCAACCCTCCAATCCTTCCTATGACCATCACATAACGACCTTCTCTATCTTTGGACTCTGAAATATGTTCATACTGGACTTGGCTTGATATTAGAATGGCAGCTCCTCTTCTGTGGCCTGATTTATAAGAGGAGCAAAATAAATGTTGAAATCCTCCTCTTTTTAGTTTTGAGTGTTCCATCTCTGTTAAATGTGTTTCCTGCAGGAAAGCCACCTGTGCCCCATCCCTCCTCAATTTTGATAATATTCTACTTCTCTTAACTGGATTAAGTACTCCATTCACATTAAAGGATATCACTTTTACATTATGGGAATAATTTGCCATTACCGTTGTGATAGGACATTTCATAGTCTTTACATAAGGTTAGTGTGACACCTCACTTGCTGCACGGAACAGCAGCGAACGTACATTGAACAAAGTAACTAATAGCAGGATTTAAAACCTTGAAATGTCCGTTAGAACTTCCAAAAGCGGGGTTTAAAAAGAAACCCTGTGCGAGATGGTTCAAAGCAGCCTTTGAGGGATAGCCTCCTTTTTAAGTGAGGGCCCTCATTTACTGTGGCTTCAAGAAAAACCTCATCCATACTGACAAGTTCAGCCCCCCGACTTGTTGATTCCTATCAACTGTGGCTTTCCATAACTAAAAAAGTAAAACATTGCACAGATAATGGTGGGGGTCGCTAGGCAGAGTCAGCCCTATTCATCACATTTTGTATTTTACCTGTGTAGATAGAGTCCTTACTGTATGTAAAAGGCAGCTTTAGCATGTTCAGACATAAACATAACATGCTACAGTATGCGAAGTACACATTTAAGCAGTATGCATGTTCACTGTTACTCAGCCGTATCCTGATCTCTCTGCGACGGGTTCTAGCTGAATTTCTGGAGCTTGTCTTTGAATGTTGACCCTTGTTGTATGCGCTCTCGTGTTTGTCCCCGTCTCCCGCTAACAGACCATATCAGCCTCTGGAGCTGCTCCAATACGGACTCGGGTGGTTTGAGCACGGTGACCGGCAGCCCGTTCTCAGCCATCTCCTTCGTTGCCTCTTCAGCAGTGTTGTAGGTGCGGGTCCCGCCCAGGTAAAAGACTCGTAGTCTGGCCGGGAAGGGTGTTTGGAATCGTATCCCCTTTTCTTTCAAGATCTTCTTTGCCTCCGCATATTCTTGTCTTTTCTTAAGTATACTTGGTCATTGTCTAGATTAATTTGCTTATTCTTCCAAGTAAAGCCCTTCTTCTGCCATGCTATTCGGAGAATCTCCTCTTTGGTTCTGTAGCTCAGAAACTTTACAATAATGGATCTCGGAGGGGCTCCATCTTGCGGTGCTGGTCCAAGCACACGGCGCGCCCTTTCGATCTGGAGATCAATATCAGGTGGCAGGGCTAAGTTATGTTTCAGCAGGTCCTCAACAAAGCTTATCATTGATGTGGAATCGTTCTCGGACCCCTCCGCTACAGAGTAGATCCTGACATTATTTCGTCTAGACCTTCCCTCTTGGTCCGTTTGTTTTGTTGCCAGGTGAGTCTGGAGTTTTATTAGCTCCTTCATCACTTCTTCCACAGACTGTAGCCTCTCCTCTGTGTTCAAAATTCGTCCCTCCACCTCGTCGAGCCTCAATTTGTTTTTGCTGATTTCTTCTTTAATTTCTCCCAGTTGTTGCTTATTGTCTTGTCAGAAACCTTTTATCTCTGCGAGTATGGTGTTCAGACTGACCTCCACGTCGGCGTCCTCGCCTTCTTCTCCGTTAGCATTAGCTGGCGAGCTGTGGCTAGCTGGGGACGGCTCACAGCTGGGGTTATTGTGTGAATCAGCATTCTGTGCATATTTCCTGGTTTTGACTTTATTCCGCCTGTCTCTCATCATAATTTCACCCTTATCCGTAGTTTAAGTTCAACTTTAAAGCGAGTTTACTAAGTTTGCAGGGCTGTTTAATCCAGGTTGTCGGGGGTGAATTTCTCTTATGCTGCCATCTTTGCGGCTGCGTCCCCCCCATATGTGTTTTTTGAACATTATAATAACCATCACTCTTCTACAAAGACTTTCCTATAGATTTTGGAACATGGCTATGTGGATTTGCCCATTCAGCCACAAGAGCATTAGAGAGGTGAGGCAATGACGTCAGGCAAGAAGGCCTGGAGCACATTCTGTATTACAGTTCATCCCAAAGGTGTTCAGTGGTGTTGACGTCATGGCTTTGACAGACCACTCGAGTTCTTCCACTCCAAACTTGGCAGACAATGTCTTCATGCACATCCCTTTGTGCACAGGGGCATTGTCATGTTGAAACAGGCTTGGGCCCCTTATCTTCAGTGAAGGGAAATCTTCAAATGCTACAGCATACAAAGACATCCTATACAACTGTGTTCTTTCTAACTTTGTGGCAGGCCCAGACACGTGTATGATGTTTACATATCCACATACTTTTGGCCAGAAAGGGTCTTTTTTTTTATATATTTATGAGAGGAAATACTACTAGCTAAATGCGGTGCTCTAATTAGAATTATTTTTTTTAGAACAAAGATCAATAGTTCTCCTATGGAGCACTTGCATGTGACGTCACAGCTGATCCAGATTGTGACAGACGCCATCTTGTCGGTCAAACGCCATATTCCGCCTTCTACTTCTGGTTCTACTTCTGCTTTTACTTCTACCTTTTCTTCTGGAAAACCCTACTATATACAATTCTACTACAACGGCTGCGGCTACAAGCTCTCCCTACCTGTGCACGTTTATGTTTTCTGTGTGTATTTTTGCGTGTTGTTCGTCTGTACCGGACTTCAATATCCACTACAACCGTATGGACTTACTGGACATTGGTTTCCAGCAGAAAATGACGGTTTGTAGCGATTTCCATCGCATGCACAACATTCCGGACAAGAAAAAAAAAAAAATTCCGGACGAGATAGCGAGACCAGCGGGGTCTCCGTGGATTGTTATCGGAAGCAAAGCGAAGGAGGTGGCGCCGGGAGCGGAAGCAAAAGCGAGGCTGCAGAGCCGGCCTGTTGACTAAGCTCAGAAAACAGCCACTCAAATCTCCACTGCCAAGCCTCTACCTCTCCAACGCCAGATCCATGTAAACAAGACGGACGAGCTGGAATTACCTTATTCTATTCTATAATCGGCTGGTCAGTGCTATACTCAATACTTAAGTGACTTACCCATCCAATGAGGATTCTTGTTTACAAGATGCCACATCTGAGTCGCTGACAAATTCTGAATTTCTGCAAAGATAACTGTCCAGAGATTTATAAGCACGCAGTGCTTCACCACTGAACAGCGAGGGAAAGTTAATGAGGTAATTATACACGTCCGGGTATTCCACTGGCAGTTCAAAATCCGGTCGTGAAAACTCCGTCCGGAAAGCCATAAGGGTCACAAATCTGTAGATCGTTTATTTTAGACATATATCTAGTTATCTGTTCATTAGAAAAATGAGCCGTGTAGTCCGTCGGTTGAAATTGATCCATTCTGCACACGAGTGCAGCAGTATTCAGCGGTGTTTTTGACCGACAAGATGGCGGTTGTGTACTTTCCGGTCACGTGACTGCAAGATCTCTATTGTCTTTTTATCTCATGTAATCATTTTTGCTTACTTTATGAAGGCTGTCAATAAATCTGGATGGCACTGTATTAAATAATACAAATAATACAGAAAAGCAACATCAAATTTCAGAAGCTTCAGAGATCCTGTTTTTGCTGTGCACTCACCTCTGTCTCTTGTAGCCTGTGTCCTATGAGAGAGAGGGACTCCCCGAGGAGCTGCAGGTGCGCCGCGGCATCTATGGGGTCAACCTCTGGTAACCGGATGGTCAGAGAAGAGCGGCTTGGAGTGGTCAACCCTGCACCCATACCCACAACCTTACTGGAGCCTTAGAAAGAGTTGGAAAGAAGGAGCAAATCTGAATTTTTTAAAAATTATATGCAACTTTCAGGTAATTGTATTTAAATGGCATCATAAATAATAAACAAACTGAGTACAGTCCTTTTTTGGATACGGTATGGAAAGCAGAGAGTCCTGGTTTATTTTTAATGCAACTTGACTGAGAAAATGTTATGGGAAAATCACAGAAATTAAGATTTTACTCTTGATTTTGTTCTCTGTTGAGGAAGTCTTCTGTTTGACCGTAGTGGCCTCAGCTTTAATCTGCTTATGCTGCAGATACTGAGCTTTCTGCTTCCAGACCTGCAGAGGCAAACACCACTAATGACACCAATTATTTAACCTGCAATTCTGAAGAAATAATAACAGAGAAGCAGTGACATGTTTAAGCACACTTAATTCCCACCAAGCAGTCGAAACAGGTTACTGACCTGCTTCTCTTTTTCAGGTAGATGCTTCCAAACCTCTGCAAGCTTCTTGCTCAGCTCCCCAAACACTGCACAACCATGAGCACAGGATTAGTGATTACCTCATGCGCTGTACAGTATATTGACAAGTAGTGATATTAAATGGAATACATCCATATATACAACTAATCATATAACCATACAAAATATCAACAAAATCAACAATTATACTAAAAAAAAAAAAAACTCAACATAAATAAATATGGCATAACATTAATGTAAGGAAAGGCCTGGATTTGATGTAATGCAGCACCCACCAAGTCCAGGCTGTTCTGCATTTATATTGGCCCTGTACTCTTTACAGAACACCTGATAAGCTGTCGTACTCTTCTTCTTTTTCTGAAAGAATCAAGGACAGACCTTTGAAACACTGATCAGGGTGAGTGTTTGCTGCTGATGTTTGAATGAGGCACTTTGGAAACAGTCCACAGTAAATGTTATAGCTGCAGTATGTACATTTTTGTGAGAAAAAAATTTAAATAGCATTTTGTTATATAGATGGGACGGTGGTGTAGTGGTTAGCACTGTCGCCTCACAGCAAGAAGGTTCTGGGTTCAAGCCCAGTGGCCAACAGGGCCCTTTCTGTGCCTGTGTGGGTTTCCTCCGGTTTCCCCCCACAGTCCAAAGACATGCAGGTTAGGCTAACTGGTGGCTCTAAATTGACTGTAGGTGTGTGTGAATGGTTGTCTATGACTACGTTCAGACTGCACCCTGAAACGACCCATATCCGATTTTTTTTGCCCATATGCGACCTGTATCCGATTTGTTATTGACAATCTGAACGACACAGATCCGATTTTTTCACATGCGACTCAGGCCACTTGGATATGTGGTCCTAAATCCGATATTTTCACATGCGACTGCAGTCTGACCGGACAGGTCGCATTCATGCGACCTACACGTCATCAAGAGACAAACGTCACTATTCTGCGTTGGCTAATCCTGCCTCTTTGGTGGAAAACAACAACATTTGTACAGTTTTCAGAATTTAAATAGACTTTTATAGAATTGATCAAGCTAATGGTGGATTTGGTAGGGACCTGGATGTTGATCTGTTAGCCTGATTAAATAAAACAGTTTCTATAACCGATTTATAACTTAAATCATCCGGTATTACAAGATTATAAGATTGTTCTGGAAATTTCCAGTAATTTGACACCTTCGGTCTCATTAGTCTGCTGCCCACATTAATCAGATTATTGTGCGAGTTCCGCCGCCGCCACAAAAACCACATCGCCAGGTCTCGCCTCATCTCCATCGCAAACTGCACTGGTGTTTATGCACCTTGAGCCAGCGCTGAGAGAAGTTGCAGAATTCAGCTGGCTACAAACAATCTAAATAAATATTTATAAAAATGTAGAAAAAGTTTATTAATATGACAAAATAAATATGTGCAAATTATTAAGCCTGAATTAAGAGTTTGGTAATACAGCGGCCGTATCCCAAATGACTGCCTACTGAAGCTCGAGTGCACTATATAGAGTTTAAAAATCCATTACTTCCTAGTAACATGTAGTGCACTTATATAGAAATGAGAGAGACATTTAGGAGTCAACCCTCGTTACCAGGCTACACGTTTTCATTTCAGTTCAGAAACAAAAACACACACGAGACCTCACACTTTAACACTAACCAGATAATTAAACAAAAAAAAAAGAAAATCATTAAACATGAAGAGTGCGCTTTTTTTGTTTATGTATTACGTAGATGTGCTTATTACGTGTCAATTTGCGCATGCGGGACACTTTTGGGTCATTTTCCGTTCATATTGGAGATCACATATAAGTCTCATATAATTGGTAATGTGAACGGCCTAACAAAAAAATCGGATTTCACAACAAATCGGATATGGGTCGTTTCAGGTTGCAGTCTGAACGTAGTCTAAGTGTCAGCCCTGTGTTGACCTGGCGAATTGTCCAGGGTGTACCCCACCTCTCACCCATAGTCAGCTGGGATAGGCTCCAGCTTGCCTGTGACCCTGTACAGGATAAGTGGTTAATAATGGATGGATGGGTTGTGTTATATAAATGTTAAAAATAAATAAATAAAAAAATTATATATATGGAACACTATATTAATACTGCAGAAGTGGAAACCGACATGGTCTTCTGCTGTTGTAGCTCATCCGGTTCAAGGATTGAGGTTTGATATGGTGTGCATTCTGAGATGCTTTTCTGCTCACCACAATTGTACAGAGTGGATATCTGAGTTACTGTAGCCTTTGTCAGCTCGAAACAGTCTGACCATTCTCTGTTGACCTCTCTCATCAACACATTTCTGTCTGCAGAACTGACGCTCACTGGATGTTTTTTCTTTATTACACCATTGTTACTAAACTTGAGACTGTTGTGCATGAAAATCCCAAATCAGCATTTGTAGAAATACTCAAACCAGTGCATATGGCACCAACAATCATCATGATTATGCCATGTCACGGCGTAGTTACTAGTTTAGTTTGGCTTACACGAACATTACACAAACTTTTATTAAAGACTGGTGAACGAGGCCCAATATTTGTCCGTTTCTAAACCAATCTACCTCATTACTATTCTTAGACAGTTCCCATAGCTCTCTTCATTCTGTTCTTAATAGAAGTGGCAAGTCAAGCAACTGTTATCACTAATTAAACCCTTTAGAAGACATTTACTTCACCACACCTTGAATATTCCTTGAGTTTTCCCTTTGGAACTATTAGATGAATTCGTGCAGAGCACATGTGCACATACCAACTTATTTCAACAGATAACTGATATTTCTAGTGAAATCACAAGTTACATACTGCTGCTTTAACTGAATCTCAGTCTTGATGTGTAGACGAGCCTCACCTTGTCTTTGTCATGCTTATCTTTCTCCTTCTCCTCCTTCTTCTTCTTCTTCACCATCATCACATCAGAACCCTGATGATGATGATGATGATGATGATGCTGCAAGGTGATTGCTGGAGCCATAGTGTATGTCCCTAGTGAGGTACTGTGATTGGACGAGCTGTGGGAATGGGAGTGGCTTCTGGATGAGTCCCCTATGAAAACAGAAGACGACAAACAGGCACAGAAAATTCTACTCAGCTTTGTTTAAGGAAAACCTGTCACTTACAAGCAACAAAGATCAAATCCGAAGAAAAGGATTAACTGTTTAATAAATGCTTACCTTTAATTGCTTTCTTTTCTGCATTTCCTCCTTTGCTGTGCTTCTTCTCTTTTGAGCTTTTATCCTTGTCCCTGTCCTTCTCCTTTTTCTTTTTGCTTTTTTTGCTTTTCTTCTTCTTTTTAGATGAAAGGTGTGTGTAGGAGTCGTCAATGATCAGTTCACCTGCCTCTAGCTCCCCTCCTGAGGATGAACAATCTCCTCCCTGTGTCAAAGACCCACCATACTGTCCTAGAAGAAAAATAATTGCAATAATCCTGGAGAAATCAAATATGCTGCAGATGAAGTGGCTAGAGATTAGGTTGAAAAAAAAAAAATTTGGAGTATTGCTTTAAATACAAACCTGCTAAAAACGGTATCGGGGAAAAAAAATCATACAGAAATTAACACTGTAGAATATGAATGTATGTACATACAGTTACAGAGCAAGAGTGACCCAGCTACTATTCCCAAGCTGTGACAATAATGAGCATAAACTACTCCTACCTTCCACTTCTACTTCTTTCCCCACCGTGGGCAGAGGCTCTCGACTATGCAGTTTCTTCTTTGATGGCTTAGACATCATAATCCGGTCCCTGTCCTTCTCCTTCATCTCACTTTTCTTGATGCCAGAGGAGGAATGGTGTCCCATGCTCCCTGAAGATGGACGTGCAGGGAAGGGGAATCCTTCAATCGACTCTCCTCCCTCGCTCCTCTCCTTGGGCGAAAGGATGAGCTTCATTTTCAGGCCCTCGCCATCTCGCAGCGTAAGCGGCTCACCCCTCCCCGCTCCGCCATGGAACAAAGATGACTTCGAGGAAGACGAGGAGGACGCAGAATGCTTCTTAGACAACGACGGCGAACTCGGATGGCGGGAATGCGAGAAAGAGTGGCCACTTTTGGAGCTGCCCTCACGCTTGCGATCTTTGGACGAGGAATGTGAGGCGTGAGGAGGGTAAGAGGGTTTTTTATGAAAGTTCGGGCCAGGTTCGGAGCCTGTAGCCAACGGGGAGGTGATGGCCTGCAAGAGGCCCATAGCAGTATCTGTAGAATGTGCCGGCTGAGAGGAGCATGAAGACGAGCGTGAGGGTGAGCATTCAGAGGACTTGCGCTTCTTCTTATGAGGAGGGCCTGAGCCATGGTGGTCTGAGAAAAGATGCAATGAAGTCAAACCTCTCTGTCCATGTACCCACCATCTTAGAGTAACCTACATTAAACCAGTATTTTCGCCTCATTTTTTATTTTAGTTATGTTCAAAGTCAGTTTCTTTAACACAACATCTCTCAAACCAATAAACTGCGCATTATTGTATTAATATAATTAATCCCTTTTTTTTTTTTTGCTTTTCAAATGTGTGTTACAGGTCAAAAAATTTCAACCTAGGTGATTTTTTTTTTTTAACCTGGGTTATCATTTTTAACCTAGGTAAAATTTTGGATTATTTAAGATTTGGATTACTGTAAAAGAAATGTTCCATCACTTCTTTTGTCTCTCTTTCTTCCATCCACTTACTCTCGTTTGTCTGTCTACCGACCTATTCCTATCTGCCTAATTATCTTTTTTTTTTTTTTACATATCTTCTTTCATACTTAACTGGGATTCAAACTCAGAACTCAATCAATTCTTAACCCAACACCTTAACCACTAGACCAGCAACAATTGTAATGGGAAAAAAAAAAAAAAAAAAAAGATATATTCCCCCCCGAATTTAAGGAGTCCAGTCTTATTACATCATCAAGCAGTTTAAAATACAAAGTCTTCCCAAATCCTAACCCTAGATACAGTAAGTCTCCCTAATACAAGTAGCAAACTATGAACTGGGTTAAAAAAAAAAATTTCCACCTGACCTACAATTCTGACCCGTAACACATGCAGAAAGTCTCTACACTTTTCGACATCTCCGAGGCTGCTCATGTCTCTGATGCAGTCTCTACGTTATGACACTTACCTCTATAATGGTGCTCATCACTTGAGTGCTTCTTCTTCTTTTTGTGCAAATCGCCACCCATCACTATCAACTCAGAGTCCTAATTATTGACAGAATAAACAGGATTCATCAGAGTAAGAGAGAAAAAAAAAAACCCTTATGAAGATAAACAATTATTTTGTACCTCAGTTACCTACTGCATCTACACTACTTTGTAAATGCCGAATAGAATAAGGGACAGACAAGTTGAGATGATACCAAGCCTCATTCATCTCAAATGGCATCCCAAATAAGTAACCTTACATCAAGTTGCATGTAAACCGAAGCGATTTTCTTAAGTACCTCCAACCCTACTGAAGTTACCAAAAACCTCATATTCATAGCTTGTATCCAATGATGTACTGATATAATGAACTACATTAGATGCAGTGGCATCGTGCTTTTTTAAAAGACAAAGCCAAGACCTACCCAAACTACACCTGATTGACAGGATCGGAAATCGTCCTCAACCTACTGTACACTGTTCCTGTCTCTATCTCCCTGTTTGTCTTATTGGTTTTGCACACCTGTGCAGCTATTTCTTCCTCTTCTCTCAATAAATCTTTGTATGAGCGCCTTTTCTCCCTCTGACTGCGACCAGCGACCAGACCGCCCTCTCCCTCTATACCCGACATCTCTGAAAAGATAAGAGACAAATAAAAACAGTATTTAACAGTTAATGTATCCATTTCTCATCAGTTTTATTAATAAGGATTGGGGTGAGATAATAAGGATTTCTCACCCATTACACCTTTCCGTTTTATCTCCTCAAATTCCATGATCAGCCTTCAGTCACTGACTTAGGTTTCACCAATCAGTCTGTTTGGACAGAAGGGACTGTTAGCATCTTAGTCATGTCTCAAGCAAGTAGCTCGGGGACATGCCATGGAAAACTTTTTTTTTGTGGTTGTTTTTGAAATAAGGTATGTCGATGTGACTTGAGGATGTATAGGTCCTTTTCAAAGTTGACTGTTACCTTCCCAGTCTGTAATGGCCATAGAAAGAAAATAAGCAAACAGGCCAATTACAAAAGTGCATACGCTTTACGTAGACTCTCCTCTCATTTTTTTTAGTACTACCCCCATAGCAATCTGAATCAAGATGGCGGTGTCATCATTCAGCAAACGATACCTGGAAGGAACAAGTGGAGATGTTGGGGAGAAAACGCAAGTCTGCTGTTCCAGGATGCATAAAAACCCAAGCCTTTATATTCTTCCAAAGTGTCCGGTGAGCTCTTGCTGACCCTTGAAAATCCGAAGGAGGGTGTAAATCTCGCCCTGAGCCGTACCCATATCCACAGCAAGTCTCCAAGGAGTCCTGGCACAGAAGCTATTGCTTTCCTCTAAGAGTTTAGCGACAATTCCATACTTGTTGGCAGAGTGTGTGGGGCTGACAAACGTCTTTAAATGAGAACTCTGCCAATCAAAGTGAAGCTAATTATATAATTAAAATTTAAATGCACAGCCACAAAATCAGCCCATCATGAGAGGGAAAAAAAAAAAAAAAAAAGTACCAAGGTGTTTTTCAATTTAAAAAAAAAAAAAATAAAAATCACAAAGGTTACAAAAGCATCTCAGGGAATAATATAAAAGCGTATGGCATGTCCCCTTTAAAAGATAAATTGTTTGTGTACTTTAAAATGGCTCAAGGTTTCATTAGAAAAGTTTGTAGTTTATCAGCAAGGCGAGAGACATGACCCAAAAACCAATGAAGCAGCTTTTTTTTTTCTCGCCAGGGAAGTTATAAAGATGAAAAAGGTGGAAATGATTTCAAGTAGACAGGGGACCCAAGAGACTCTTAACAACAACAACTACTACAAACTTGTTCATGTCAGGAGACCCAGCTGGTTCCCCTGCCCTTTTTCCCCCCTAAAAGGTGTATAGACTTTTGTTAATACAAGTATACCCATTTTAATACTTGATACTTATGAAAATAAGTCCGGTGAGCTCTTGCTGACCCTTGAAAATCCGAAGGAGGGTGTAAATCTCGCCCTGGGCCGTACCCATATCCACAGCAAGTCTCCAAGGAGTCCTGGCACAGAAGCTATTGCTTTCCTCTAAGAGTTTAGCGACAATTCCATACTTGTTGGCAGAGAGCGCGTGGCTGACAGAGTTCTCATTTAAAGACGTTTGTCAAATCAAAGTGCAGCTACGTATATAATTAAAATTTAAATGCACAGCCACAAAATCAGCCCATCAGGGGGGGGAACCGAGGTGTTTTTCAATTAAAAAAAAAAAAAAGGTTACAAAAGCATCTCAGGGAATAATATAAAATAATGGAAATGTGTACAGCATGTCCACTTTAAAATGGCTCAAGGTTTGATGAGAAAAGTTTGTAGTTTATCAGCAAGACAAGAGACATGACCCAAGAAACAATGAAGAAGCTTTTTTCCCCCCCTCACCAGGGAAGTTATAAAGATGAAAAAGGTGGAAATTATTTCAAGTAGACAGGGGGCCCAAGAGACGCTTAAACAACAACTACTGAAAACAAACTTGTTCATGTCAGGAGACCCAGCTGGTTCCCCTGCCCTTTCCCCCCCCCAAAAGGTGTATAGACTTAATACAAGTATGCCTGTTTTAATAATTGATACTTATGAAAATAAGTCCACTGTCCGGTGAACTCTTAATGACTGCTTGAAAATCCGAAGGAGGGTGTAAATCTCGCCCTGGGCCGTACCCATATCCACAGCAAGTCTCCAAGGAGTCCTGGCACAGAAGCTATTACTTTCCTCTAAGAGTTTAGCGACAATTCCATACTTGTTGGCAGAGTTCTCATTTAAAGACGTTTGTCAAAGTGAAGCTAATTAAAATTTAAACGCACAGCTGCAAAATCAGCCCATCATGGGGGGGGGGGGGGGGGGGGGGGGGAACCAAGGTGTTTTCAATTTAAAAAAAAAAAAAAAAAAAGGTTACAAAAGCATATCAGGGAATAATATAAAATACTGGAAACGTGTACAGCATGTCCACTTTAAAATGGCTCAAGGTTTGATTAGAAAAGTTTGTAGTTTATCAGCAAGGCGAGAGACATGACCCAAGAACCAATGAAGCTTTTTTTTCCCTTGCCAGGGAAGTTGTAAAAAGATGAAAAAGGTGGAAATGATTTCAAGTAGACAGGGGGCCCAAGAGACTCTTATACTGTGTTCACACTTATACTGGTACGAAAGTGGTATAACTGTATTGATACAAAGTATACCGGTACAGTTTAGTGCATCTGTCCACACTAGCGAGAAATGTTTGCGGTTTTCTTTCACGGTAATTGAAATGCGCGTGTGCGAAATGTTTCCGTGGTTACCGAGTAACTTCCTTCCGAGAATATATGGCATCCGTTATTTCGAGATCTCGAGAAAACAAAATTATTCCGTGATCTCGAGAAAACAAAACAATTATTCCGTGACCTCGAGAAAAAACTAAATTATTTCATGATCTCAGCTGGATCACTGTATCTCCGTCGGTAGAGACGAAGCCGGGCCAGTCTTCTGCGGAGGTGCCGTGGACTAATTTTGAAATTATCCCTTATTAAAAGACTTAATGCAATCTCTCCCTGTGTCAACCCCTGATCAAAATATTGCCTTATTAGGTGATCGATTATTCCAGACATTCTAATGACCAAAGTTGCGTCTATACAGAATGAGAAATAGCCCCAAAGTCAGCATATCACAAGTCTCTTGGCGCACCTGAATGAACCATTTCTCAGCTGTTTTCTCGAGATCACGGAATAATTGTTTTGTTTTCTCGAGATCTCGAATTAGTTGTGTTGTTTTCTCAAGATCCTGAATTAATTATGTCGTTATCTCGGGATAACAAGGTGAATAAAAATTAAAAAAAAAAGGATTACATGAAGGGCCTCTCTCGGCTTCTGTACGGATGAAACAACGTGTGTGTGCTTTTTGTTGTCAATGTACAGTCTGTATTTCTGGTGGTCATTTATTCAGTCGAATCGTATAAAACGAGCGAGGCAGTTGAGAAAGAAAAACGAATCTCCGTTCTTCACTATTTTATTCAGTGAAGACATCGATTGAGGTGTGTGACTTTGCGCATTATATTTGTATCGATACAGACCCGCTTCATCTGTCCACACTACAGCGAAGCGCTACAGTACCGGTACGAAACCCATACATTTGTGGGTTTCGTACCGATACAGTTATACCGCTACAGTACCGGTGTAGTTGCTAGTGTGGACAGATGTTGCGGTACGAAAGTAGTTTCGTATCAGTACAAAATCCCTAGTGTGGACAGGGTATTATTACAACAACTACTGAGAACAAACTTGTTCATGTCAGGAGACCCAGCTGGTTCCCCTGCCCCAAAAGGTGTATAGACTTGTTAATACAAGTATGCCGTTTTAATAATTGATACGTATGGAAATAAGTCCAGTGTCCGGTGAGCTCTTACTGACCCTTTATCAGTTAAAGTGAAGCTAATTATATAATTAAACGCACAGCCACAAAATCAGCCCGCCATGAGAGAGGAAAAAAAGAACCAAGGTGTTTTCAATTTAAAAAAAAAAAAAAAAAAGGCTACAAAAGCATCTCAGGGAATAATATAAAATAATGGAAACGTGTACAGCATGTCCACTTTAAAATGGCTCAAGGTTTGATGAGAAAAGTTTGTAGTTTATCAGCAAGACGAGAGACATGACCCAAGAACCAATGAAGAAGCTCCCCCCACCAGGGAAGTTATAAAGATGAAAAAAGGTGGAAATTATTTCAAGTAGACAGGGGGCCCAAGAGACTCAACAACTACTGAGAAACTTGTTCGTGTCAGGAGACCCAGCTGGTTCCCCTGCCCTTTATTTCCCCCCTAAAAGGTGTATAGATTTGTTAATACAAGTATGCCTGTTTTAATAATTGATACTTGTGAAAATAAGTCCAGCAGTTTTGTGTAACAGTGTAATATTTGTGGTGTGTAGGGAAGTTAGGTGGGACAAAAAACTTCACACTTAAAGAAGTGTCAAAGGTTCCTCCCAGTCCATGTGTGCTGTGTCATAACATTCAGAACAGCAGTCTAACTTCACTAATTCAGGAGATTAAAACACTAAAACAGACAGAGAGAGAGAGAGCGCTGCCTCCGTATCTGTCAGATGAGCACGGTTATGGCGGAGACAGTGAGGACGGCGGTAATAATGCTGCTGTCGGTTTCTTCATCATGCTGTGAAAACCGCCTGCCGCTCTGCGTCTCATCACACGGAAACCATTTCCGCTAAAAATAAAAGGCGAGCTGATGTTCGTCGTTAATCTAGTGGCCATTTCCCGCCTCCTTTCGAAAGGATACACAAACACACCCCCTTGGCTCCGCCGGGGTCCGACTCTCCCTGGCTTGAAGTGCACGGAATCCGACAGCCCAGGATGAGCCACAGCTAGCCGGCCGTTTCACCGACGCGAGCCCGCGGTTTCCCCTTCATACAGGCCCAAAAACTGTTCGGACTCAATAAGCAGCCATTCCGACGTGCATTTTACCTCTTTACCACAGCGTCTCAAAAATTATGCAACGCGCAAGGGGTTTATGAGAAGCAGAAACGTGACCTAGGTGGAAATAAATGCTAAAATTACCTTCCCTGATGGCCGGGTTTAAATGGCGCCAGCCGCCATCTTTGATTTGCGTCCACAACAAAGCGCGCGCTGAGAGGCGGGGCTACAGAGAACAGCGGCTCAGCCTGACAGGAAAACAAGCGCTCAGCCTCACGCGCACCTTCAGCCTCACGCGCATTCCCGGCGCGCTGTTCTCCGCCGCTGCTGTCAACGCTTACATACACAAAGAACCCACTCTGAACACATGCTCGCACAGCACTTTTATTATCGTTGTCTGATACATGTTCATCAAACGAAAAGCTTTACACTGAACAAATCATGATGACATACAGACAAGGCAAATCAAAATATTTAAAAAGATCAATCGTGTGTTTGAAGGCCATTGATTTAGTCATACACTTTGTACAACTTACCAAATGATTAAAATTATACAGTGTGTGTCATGTGTAAATAAATATCTCCGGTACACCCCCCATCCAGTCTTCTGTAAACCTCCATGTCTGATCATCTCTACCTGTCTCCCATATTCTGCATTTGTATACTTAGAGATGTGAAGCTGGCCAGTAAATCAGTCACCTCATCCACCTGTGTGTAGCAGAGAGATAAGCACAGAGTTACAGAAAATCAAGAGGGAAAAAAAAAATCAATCAATCTGCACCAGAGTGCACCAAGATCACCTGTTCTAGCATCTGGCCTTAAAGTGCCATTCCACCATTGGATGTATTCTTTGGCATAAAATATGACAACATGACTAGACAGAGAAATCTTTTAGCTTCAAAATGATATATCAAACAATTTTTTGACAACGACAAGTATATTAATTTTGCGACCAAAGTCACCTACCCTTTTAATTTCCGCGCGGTAGTGAAACGTGATGTCATCAGCAGGTTCCCCTTCTTGTGTACGACGTGGCACAGATCATCAGCAATGGCGGATAGAACGCGATTTCCACTTGTCGATTGCTGTGCCGATATTCACCATCGACCGTCTCCTTTGGGCATCACTTGCTATTTTCCTTCGCTTCTTTTCCGAAGCTGACAATCGCGTTCTATCCGCCATTGCTGATAATCTGTGCCACGTCACACGTGACGTGGTACACAAGAAGGGGAACCTGCCGATGACATCACGTTTCACTACCGTGCGGAAATTAAAAGGGTAGGTGACTTTGGTCGCAAAATTAATATACTTGTCAAAAAATTGTGTTTGATATATCATTTGAAGCTAAAAGATTTCTCTGTCTAGTCATGTCATAAAATATATTGTATTTTATGCCAAAGAATACATCCAATGGTGGAGTGGCACTTTAAAGTGCATATCCTGGACCAAATTCGTTTTTTTTTTATGAAAGTATGTCCCTTTACACACTCATCCAGAAGGGTAATTTTGCACAAGGCCATCTGTCTACAGCAGAAAAAAATAAAACACGTCTAGAAAAATCCCAACGGAGTCTGGAGCCAGATTTCTGACATTATCTGCGGAAGCGCCAGCAGGCTGCGAGAGCTTTGCACGGTTTCAGTGCACAGCCTGTGTAGACCAAGCACTCCCATTTCTCCCTCATTGTCCGGTCTTTTGGAAAACGATGAGTACTAATCCCATCAAGATTGGTGTTGCTACACCCTCCTACGATACATCTGTTAACCATTTTAATAATTACGTGATAACGTTGAAGAAATTTGCAGAAAACCAACAGGTCGTTTTCTCAAACAAACCAGCGCTGACGTAGGATTCAGAGGGAGGCGTCCCGCACGCGACGTCACGAAAATCAATGTTTGCCGGGAAATCCAAATGCCAAGTTTTTTCAGAGGCGGACCAATTCGCCTCAAATGGCTTGATTTCAAGTGAATTTTTCTAGTATTGCGCAAGGTAAAAAATTGCACAAGATGTGACAGACATTTGACCAAGTTTAATATAAAATAGAATTACATTAATCTTGCTCTTGAATTTACCCGTGATATGCACTTTAAAGTGCATATCCTGGACCAATTTCTTTTTTTTTAAATATGAAAAGTATGTCCCTTTACACACTATCCAGAAGGGTCATTTTGCACAAGGCCATCTGTCTACAGCAGAAAAAAAAAAATAAAATGCATCTGGAAAAATCCCAAGGGAGTCTGGAGCCAGATTCGTGACATCACCTGCGGAAGCGCCAGCAGGCTGCGTGAGCTTGCACGGTTTCAGTGCACAGCCTGTGTAGACCAAGTTTAGCAGCTAGCGATTTTGCATTGAAATATGGAATTGTCACCCGAGCACAATGTTACTTCACCTTTGGATGAAGAATATAATGAGACGTCAGAACTGGGGCTTCATCTGTTTGGATTTGATGATGATTCAAGTAGTGGAGACGACGGAGACAACACCGGGGATGTAAAGAATACGGTCGTTTTCTCATAAACAAACCAGCGCTGACGTAGGATTCAGAGGGAGGCCTCCTGCACGTGACGTCATGAAAATCAGTGTTTGCCAGGAAATCCAAATGCCAAGTTTTTTTCAGAGGCGGACCAATTCGCCTCAAATGGCTTGATTTCAACTGAATTTCTGGTATTGCGCAAGATAAAAAAAATTGCGCAAAAATGTGACAGATATTTGACCAAAGTTTAATATAAAATAGGATAATTACATTGATCTTGCTCCTGAATTTACCTGTGATATGCACTTTAAGGTCAGTCAAAATATTAATGTAAATGACTAGTTTGTTAAACTAAAAACATTGAAACAATGGATTGGAAACTGAACTCAGCCACCTCTTCATGGCAATGAGGAAGAAGGTGTCAGCAGAACAGGCTTTGTAGTGCTAGAGTCCGATTCGTGCCCTAATTTTAAGGACTCAGGACTTCACTTGGACTTCAGCACTGATGACTCACACTTGGACTCGTGCATTAACTGCATTAGGACTTGTAAATTGGAGACGAGGACTGAATTTCTTCTTTATTTTTTGTAACATGCCATAATAATATCTACATTAATGTTTGTACTAATTTTGTCACACCTGCACGCCTTGACACGTGCATCAGATAGACTTCTGGGCGTGCTCTGGACAGCACACATGCCAAGCGGACTCTCGCGCATGCGCCCCGTAAACGACTCGCACCTGCACGGGATTAAGGCGCAATCAGCACACCTATATAAAAACTGGAAAAAAAAAAAAAACAAAACCACACACTTTGCAAAGTATCGAGTTGCATTGCTGACATATTAACTGAATTGTCTTGGCCAGGCCTAAGGGTCCCATCTGCATCTCATCATTGCTAAGGAGTGTGCTCCCATCACCCAATCAAGCATCCAGCCAGAGCAGGTCATGATATATTTTTTACCATATTAACATGCCATTGTGTGTTATGCCTGATGTAAAGACTCTCGTCTCTGCGAGCCTACCACACAGATTTAATACTTGTCATTTTTAGGGCATACCTAACAACATGTTTTCTTTCCCTCTCTCTCTTCCCCCCCAATCTGTCCCTCTGAGTTACATGTTGATCCTGGGATTGAGATGCTGGCCTCTTCTGCCCCTCGGACCTGCTTGGTCCATCCTGGTGCCCTGTGTCTGGTCGGAGTTTTATCGCCCCACTCCTGTGAAGGACGGCCCCATGAGGACAGTTGAGGGTTATACCTGTTAAAACTGTTAATATTATAGTCAGGCTGTCTGTTGTTGCCCAAATGAGGATGGGTTCCCTTTTGAGTCTGGTTCCTCTCGAGGTTTCTTCCTCATGTCGTCTGAGGGAGTTTTTCCTTGCCACCATCGCCACAGGCTTGCTCATTGGGGATAGATTAGGGATAAAATTAGCTCATGTTTTAAGTCGTTCAAATTCTGTAAAGCTGCTTTGCAACAATGTTTATTGTTAAAAGCGCTGTACAAATAAACTTGAAACTTGATATTACCGAGCCTTATTTCCTTGTTTGGTTTCCTGATCTCCTGTTTCTCGTCTTTGATTCTGCAGTCTACGATCAACCGTGTGTGTCTCGTTCGACCTACTGCCTGTTTCGCCTGCCGTTCTGGATTGTTTACCTGTCTTCATTTGTATTAACAAACAAACCTTCTGCACTTACAGCCGTCTCCCAACCATCTCTGACAGAATAGTTCACACTCCCTGTCAAAGCGAATGCACATTCACCTGTTCATACGTCATATTCAGGAACAAACTAATGTTAATGACGTTAAAACAGCCACCGTCAAAACAGAGCAGTTGGAGTCTTGTTCTCAGACTCGAGTCAGATCAATAGTGGACTTGACTCAATTTTTTTTTAAACGACTCGGACTTGAACACTGGGGACTTGAGGTTTTGTGACTCGACTACAACACTGCAGCAGAACTCTATGCAGGATTAATATGAAAAATTCAATGCTTTAAAATCTTTCCTCTCTCCTGTGATACGTGTGATGGACTAAAGAAGATATTACGAAGTGTGGACATGATCTGACAATTGCAAGGCTCCAAACTTCTTCAAATATCTTTTTTGACTTTTAATCCTTGAAGGCATGACAGAAAAACTGTTCCCACTATTTCAGTGAAGTGTGTGCACACGTCTAAACTCCAGCAGTGGTTATTACCTGTTCTTTAGTGCGGGTGTGCTGTAGTTGGGTAGAAATATGCTCGAGCCTCTCTCGTTCCTCATTGTGTCCCATCACATTCAGGTATTCACGCAGCATCTGAATGATCTACAAGCAACATGGTGTTTCAGTAAAAATTAAGAGGGATGTTAGTCTCCTAACCAAAAACAAATGGATGAATTATAGTTTAAACCATTCTAAATGACTTTTGATGTCTTTTAATTAAGCTTTCATAGAATTCAAGTTTCATATAAAATTGAACTCCAAATATCACCACCTCATCATGGGTGATTATACATATATGTGTCTATGCTAGCTCTGTGGTTAAGGTTCTGTGTTAATGATGATTGTAGGTTCAAATCCCAACCCTATAAGAAAAACTACTGTTGGACTATTTATTAAAACATACAGTAAATGCACTTTTTAGACGCTATACTACCTGTTAACCCATATTGCGGAAATTACAGCTGCTTGGGCATGAAATCTGCCATTATGCCTCTGCCCTATTTAATGCCCTGAAAGCCATTCTGGTGCTGTGCAGCAATTTATCAGCAGTTATAGAAATAATCAAACCTGCCTGTCTGGCACAATCATGCCATGGTCAAAATAACCAAGATCATATTCCCCCCCATTCTGATGGCTGATGTGAACATTATCCCAAAGATGCTGGCCAGATCTGCATGATTTTATACACTGCACTGTTGCCACATGACTGGCTGATTAGAGAACTGAATGCATGCTGTACAGATGGTTCTAACAAAAGTGCTCAGTGAGTGTATATCACCTTAAACTAGCTAGACCAGATTTTTTAAAATCATTTACTTTTCTTGTAAACGGTTACATAACTATTTAAAACTAAATGCCAGAGAGCAGTAGGATTACTCGAGTGAAAAACTGGACTAGCAGGGCCCAGTTCAGGTGCAGCACGACTAATAACGTGATCTCTGAAGCAGTGCTTCAGCTTATTAAGACTTAATGACCTGAGTAACTTCTCCTCGTAAGGTTTCCAAGCTACGGGACTCTCCCTCCTGTAATATGTTGAGTTTCGAGCGGGCAAGATGTAGAGGGGTTCTTCCTGCACGGTCCAACGCATCTACACGAGCACCTAAAAATACACTTGTAATGTTAGGACATCCACAGACCATGTGTGTGTTAATTACGGAGGAAAATAGCTTGAGTTGAGGTACATGAGGTTTAACTTGCACCTTCACGATTATATATCTTACCTCCTCTCAGTAAGGTAGTGATGACAGGCACATGGTTGGTACAGGCAGCTGTAGAGACAATTTAAACCATAATACATTTATCATATCCTTTATTTAACCAGGTAAAGTCTCACCAAGATCAAAATCTCTATCAAAAGTGACATGGCAAAGAGCAGCAAACAATAACAATACAAATACAGCAGTCACACACTACAAATAAGTGAACATACTGTAATATCCAGGTCCTATGTAATAAAAGCTCATGGACAAAATGTACAATTTCAAAATAATTCCAGGACAAATTTAGGTGCAATCACTGGCCAAGAGCACAATTTTCTCAGCCCTTAAAAATCAACTTAAAAATTCCCCCATAGTAACCACCTCTGTCAATTTCAGTTCCATCTATTCATTATTCCAGGAAAATTGCACACATTACATTAACGGATTACAGGGTTCATACAAGCACCTTAAAAAGAGCCTCCAGAGGATTGCTTCTCAAACTTATTTTATGTAAAAAGCAGTCGCAGATTTCAAAAAGCAAACTTTCATTTCCGGAGACAAACAGTGTTTGAGAAAAATGAATTCTCTTTAAAATGCCAGATGGGCTTGACATATGCGATGATGTCATGTAGCGGTCGATTGGAGCAACTCAGTTGTTTATATTCTCTGCTTACATCGCAGTTTTGATAGTTTTACAAGTATTTTATCGAATTTATCAGTTTTTAAATAAGTATGCCTCATTGTGTAGCTGTAGCATATAAATGCTACAATGATAAAAAGGAAGCACAAGCTGGAACTAGACTGCATTTCCGCAGAGAAAATGCAAAGTGTGCTTTCTCAGGTGTGGCAAAGCGTCACCAACAGAAACTGGATTAGACATGAGCCCTCGTGCTGCAAAATCTTTTTGACATGCTCTACGTACAGTGCGTAGTAAAGTGTGGGAGACAAAACGCGTGTAGTGCGTGCTTGCATGCTCTAAAACCTCTGTTAAAAATGGCTCAACTCGCAGCACAAAGGGTCATGTCGCACTCTAAAATCTTTTTTTTTTTTTTTTTACATGGTGCTGGGTAGATTAGCATGGTTTAAAACAGATTTTAGAGTGCGAGGCACACAGCATGACGACACCAAGTTTTTCTCCCGAAACGCCATTCATTTCAATGCGGTTTAAAAAAAAAAAAAAAAAGAAGCCACACGGTCTCTGTTAATCTACCTAGCACCGTCCAGATCATGTTTTTTTTTTTATATATATATATATATATATATATATATATATATATATATATATATATATATATATATATATATATATATATATATATTTTTTTTTTTTTTTAGAGCACAAAGCGTCATGTCGTGCTGCGAGTTGAGCCATTTTAAATTAAGATTTTAGAGCACACAGGCACACACTTTGCCACACACTGTATGTAGATCATGTAAAAAAAAAAAGATTTTGCAGCACGAGGGCTCATGTCTGATCCAGTTTCTGTCGGTGACATTTTGCCACAGCTGAGCAAGCACACTTTGCATTTTCTCTGCAGAAATGCAGTCTAGTTCCAGTTTGTGCTTTTTTAATCATCGTTGTGGTATTTATATGCTACACAATGAGGCATACTTATTTAAAATAAATTCGGTAAAATACTTGTAAAACTGGCAAAACTACGTTGTAAACAGAGAATTATAACCAGCAGAGTTGCTCCAAGCAACCACTACATGCTGTCATCGCATACGTCACACCCATCTGGCATTTTAAAGAAAATTCATTTTTCTCAAACACTATTTGGTCTCTGAAAATGAAAAGTCTGATTTTTCAAATCTGGGACTACTTTTACATAAAATAAGTTTGAGAATAAATCCGCTGGAGGATCCCTTCAAATTAAAACTTGAAGGACTTCAGTCTTCTTTCTTTCCTACCCAAGAGAACAGACCATCAAATTGTGGTGGAGGTTGTTGTACGTGTTTGGTTTGAGTAGATTCAAGTCTAGATCAACAGCTCACTTGTCTGAATTCCCCCCCCCTCCCTTTTTTTTTTGGGGGGGGGGGGGGGGGGGGGAGGGATGGGATCCCCACAATTCATATACATGTTTAAATTATTTAACATTTATGGTCTTTAATTAAATAAGCACATTCAGGCTGCTTATATGAACTTTGAGGATGTAAAATTACTTGCAACTGAATTCAAAATGAAAGTCAGAAAATACAAGTCTACAGCCTCATGGTTGTAAATAATAAATTACATTTTCGCTGTTGTTTAATCCCTGTTTTGGCAGCCATCTGTGGTGCGAGGGAGGGGCTTGAGGGCGCTGTAGCTACCCCTAGGATAACCATAGCACCCGCTTAGCGCCCCCAACAAATTTCTGTGGTTTATTTAGAATTTATAATTTTTAAAGTGTGTGAATACTATCATCATTTATAGTTTAAAAAATGCATACATTAATAAAACAAACTGATTATTTTTAGACTGAAAAAATAAAATAAATAAACAGCCAACCCAGGTGATCTGATAAAGTCAATGGGCACAGCACAACATTGAACTTTTGACCTTACCTTCACATCCTGTTAGCCAAAGGGCAATTTTTTTTGCAAATTAGCATTAGCAATATCATAATGGATCACATTTTTTTTTTAAAACTTCATAAACAGTCACGTGTGGAGACTCAATCAACAGATGCATTGTTTTGTTATGAAGATAAACGGTAAGTGCTTTTTCCCCCCTTCTGTCGCCGATTATAAATGTAATGCATTTGGTGGCTGAGGCACAAATACTGACTCCTTGACTACGTTCAGACTGCACCCTGAAACGACCCATATCCAATTTTTTTGCCCATATGCGACCTGGATCCGATTTGTTATTGACAATCTGAACGACACAGATCCGATTTTTTCACATGCGACCCAGGCCGCTTGGATATGTGGTCCTAAATCCGATGCATATCCGTTATTTTCACATGCGACTGCAGTCTGACCGGACAGGTCACATTCATGCGACCTACACGTCATCAACAAGAGACAAACGTCACTATTCTGCGTTGGCTAATCCCGCCTCTTTGGTGGAAAACAACAACATTTGTACAGTTTTCAGAATTTAAATAGACTTTTATAGAATTGATCAAGCTAATGGTGGATTTGGTAGGGACCTGGATGTTGATCTGTTAGCCTGATTAAATAAAACAGTTTCTATAACCGATTTATAACTTAAATCATCCGGTATTACAAGATAATAAGATTGTTCTGGAAATTTCCAGTAATTTGACACCTTCGGTCTCATTAGTCTGCTGCCCACATTAATCAGATTATTGTGTGAGTTCCGCCACAAAAACCACATCGCCAGGTCTCGCCTCATCTCCATCGCAAACTGCACTGGTGTTTATGCACCTTGAGCCAGCGCTGAGAGAAGTTGCAGAATTCAGCTGGCTATAAACAATCTAAATAAATATTTATAAAATATCCCAAATGACTGCCTACTGAAGCTCGAGTGCACTATATAGAGTTTAAAAATCCATTACTTCCTAGTAACATGTAGTGCACTTATATAGAAATTAGAGAGACATTTAGGAGTCAACCCTCGTTACCAGGCTACACGTTTTCATTTCAGTTCAGAAACAAAAACACACACGAGACCTCACACTTTAACCAGATAATTAAACAAACAAACAAAAAATCATTAAACATGAAGAGTGCGCTTTTTTTTTGTTTACGTATTATGTAGATGTGCTTATTACGTGTCAATTTGCGCATGCGGGACACTTTTGGGTCGTTTTCCGTTCATATTGGAGATCGCATACAAGTCTCATATAATTGGTAATGTGAACGGCCTAACAAAAAAATCGGATTTCACAACAAATCGGATATGGGTCGTTTCAGGTTGCAGTCTGAACGTAGTGCTTATAGTTCTCTCTATGTGATGCTCGTTCATATAACGTTATGTCTATGGAACGGAATACTGCTGACTCATTAGTGGAGGTGTTGGTAAACGGCAGCACAAGTTTGCGATCTTGGAATCTGAGGCAAAAAACGTGCACAAGCCTGCATGTCTGTTGCTTGCTGCTTGTGTGCAAGCTCTGGCTGTGGTTTAATTGTGTGAAATTTTATATCCAGAAGCGTGCTTACGTAAGCTGGCTTGTGAACCTTACATCTATATCCCATGGGCTGAATATCTTGCCTTATGTAACACAGAATGGCATTGTTGCAGAGTGGGTACTGCATGTGTGCGTGCGCGCGCATGCTGGCGGTGTTACAATAGAAATCAGAACGACGCTCAGAGCTCAGACCTCCACCAAGGCCAAATGCTGCAAATGTTCGTGAAAGTGAAACTAAATTCATTGAGCCACTCTGTGAGTGGGATCTGCTCCAAAGTCGAATGGGTTCTTTCTCGGCCCTTTTCACCAAGTTTTATGAAATTCAGGCTTGTAGTTTTCCCCTAATCCAAACAAACAATGAAGTAATTCAACTGTGGTGGCATATTTAATGGGTAACCGTAAATTTCAGAGCACGCTCACTGAAAAAGTCAAGCAACCCCATAGCACCAGCAAAAGAAAGTCTCTAGCATCGCTGTTTTCAGCCTGTTTTCGTCCAAATTTTTTTTTTTTGCCAAAAATGTTTCGTGGACGAAATTCCAGTCCATTCTTAATATAGTTAACCGATAAACTATATTAATGAACTCAGCATTCCCCATTCTCCATGACAGAAAACTCAGACACAGCAAAGTGCATGTTTCAAGCAGAAAAATCTAGTCAAGCGCACTGACTAAAATATTACTAATGTGTGATAAGGAAGGGTGGGGTCTGCAGCGGGGCTCAGATCTGTTACAGATCTTGTACAGATCATCTGTACAAGCAAGTGCTGGCATATTTGAGTGATGACTCATACCAGCATACACCAATGTTATGCCACACTCACAACCTGCCATAAGTGTTTTGGACACACACGGGTCGCAGGGTTTGGTAGCTCGCAGCCGTGCTGCAGGGTTGCGGTGAACCTGGGTGAAAGTTTGGAGGAGGAGTCTGGGCAAAGTACAAGTTGCACACCTGACTTCCTCGAGGTGTGGGAAAAATTGCGCTGTTAGCCCGTAGAAAGCGTGTCTGATGGACGTGATCAGTGCGAGTTCAGTGCGTGTGACTTGCATTTTACCAGTTTTCTGCACTAGAAGTACAGGCTGCACTTGTGAAGCGTGTGTGACGCACATGATTAGCACATGACGATCACTCATAACTTGCGTGTGACGCAAGCCAGGAGTGGATATAAAACCAGCGTGTCTGCAGCATTCTGTATCTGTCTTTCGACTGAAGAACATTGGATATTTTGTGGGAAAATTTTGAAAATTCTCAGTTTAAAAAATTTAGAAAATGGGACCCAAGAAGACGTGAGCAAAAGTGAAGTAACCCAGCCTGAAACAGCAGAGGGGGAGGAGGAGGAAGAATCTGATGATGGTAGCAGCACCGACAGGTCCTGCACGGGCAGGGAGAAGTATGCCTTCAAGCCGGCACAAGGTGCAGCACCCCGCCAGAAGCATTTTCACAGGTAAATACTAATTAAACCTCTTGCACTATAATACACATGCTTTAAACATTCATTTCAGTATCTGTATGCTTATGTAATTTATATTATATACTGATTTTCATGTACGTTTCAGCTAACGACGCCCAGAAGTGAGGACACTGCAGTCCCATCATCGCTGTCAGGCCATTGCGCCATGCTCAGTGATAAGGACACGGACATCCCAACACCCTGTTCCACCAATCAGCAGGAGTAGGACAGCAGCTCGGAGTCAGAGTGTTTCAGTGCTCAAACTGTTGGGCTATTTAGTTGGGATTTTTTTACAATGTGATAAAATGCATTATTCCCTTATACTCATGTTATATTACTTGATGTTTGCATGATAAATTAACATGTACTCAAATAAAAACAGCAAATGAGGTGGTCGTCTTCCCTTCTACAATGCTACACGATCAGTTCCTTGGTTCCTCCCCAATATACTGTATATACCCAGAGTCTTGACCCTCGGGTTGCGTGCGCTGCGTGCACACCACACATACGAGTAGAAAGAGAGATGTACTTCTGTCTTGGGGGCCGCACAAATAGCAAGTGTGGAATACTTGTGTAGTACTTCTGAGGCACGTCACTTGTACAATGACCGTGCGTCACTCGTGCGTCTTGCGGTCATCGCAAAAAGCCCCTACTAGCCGTGCTGCTGACGTGGTTCAGGCATACAAAAGGAGTACCGGTCCCGTACGTAGTGTATGCATTCTTGATTTTTCGCAAGACCTGTAGAATTTGCATGGACAGGAACAAAAGTCTCCATGGCCAGTCTGCAACCTTCTACGGCACTGAACACACGCAAGTCTCAAGCACGGTTTTGCCAATTTTTTTTTAATTTTAGTAGCACGTACAGCGGGTTGTGAGTGAGCCTTTAAAATGCAGAGCTCCTATACAGAATTTGTAAAAAGTTTTGCAGATCTGAATACCCAAGATTATCATGATGGGACTTCCTTACCAAGATGAAGAGGAGTATTCCCAAGGCTGTCTCGCTGGTTTGGATTGGCGCCATGGCTTAGCAACAGCTGAACTGTATCGATGCAATGAGCAGAGCAGGAAAAAGCAAAATGACAAAGGAATAGCAACAATATCGTAGTGAAAGCTGTAATGAGAGCAGAATTTAACCTCCGAGTATTTGAAGACCATCAGTGGCTTACCAATACTGTCATTGCCATTGCAGGAGGAGAAATGTAAAGCAGTTCTTCCCTTGTCATCTGCAGCACAGGGGTCAACGCCATCCTGCAATAACCTCCGAACTAGAAAGAAACCCCCCCAAGTCAAAACGTGCTTCATATTTTTAAAATATGATCATATTGATAAAGGAAATCCGTATAGTCTGCACTTCCTACCAGTGTCAATGTCGTTGCCATTGGCTGCTTCTCTGAGCCTCTTCACAGCTGAAAGGAGAGCAGAGGGGGTTAAAGCATATACGCAGAGCCATGGCCTCACTTTCGTTTATAAATGCCTTGAGACCTCAAGAATGGTGCAGGAATAGTTAAGCGTTAACAATAAATCTAATATAGTAATTTTTACAATTAAAGTGATTTATATAGGTAGCGGTCTGAGTGAATGACCTTGACGTCCGTAACGTCACAGCAGGAAGTCTATCCGTCTCATCGCCATTTCCACTATACTAAAACACAGAGCTGACTGCAACTCCGATCCTCCATTTTGAGCTAATTTATCACCATGCCATGTAGAAAAAAAAAAAAAAAGTGTTGCTGCATCCGCCAGCAACACGACAGAAGGTGGATTTACGTTGCATTCATGGTCCAAGAAATGTTCAAACTGCAAAGATTTGGACGCGTTTTGCGAGAAGTTCATGGGCACATTGGGCGCCTACGAAGTGGTCTCTCCTCTGCTCTGTACATTTTACTGAAGACTCGTACGAGACCTCTGATCTGTTGGAGTGTTGACTATAAGCCTGTATTGAAAGAGGGTGCAGTACCAACAATTAAAGGAAAACTACAAGAAAAGGAAAAAAGTATTTATTTTATTTATAAAGTAAAAAAGTTCAGTTGCACCAGTCCTCCCGGAGTGAGCAGAGGGTTGCTGCTAAAACCCGGGATCTAATGGGACGTGAAATATCGCTCAGGCAGTGACCTCCCTGAAGTTGTTGCTAAAACCGGTGACATCCCGTTCCGTCCCAGGTTTTAGTAATCGCCCGAGTCGTGTAGTAATGGTGGAGTACCCCGTATGGACAAAATAGAGAATGAGTGGACCAGCCGTCTTATTTCTAAACTGGATATGCTTGCCTCAGCAGCAATATCTCACCCTTACATGGAAGAAGCGAATGAATGGAGAACTGAACGAACAACTGAAAGTCAGATTGTTTCAAATTAATCGGCCACAAGATCAGCCTTCAAGAAGCAAGAACAGACAGATAAGCTCCGACTCTCATTTGGATACAGAACACGTTGTTTACCTGCATTTAGATTAATACATGTCACTTGTATTGTGTGTAAGTTACCGGTATAAGATTATTTAATTTGTTTCAGAATGTTATCGTCTGAGTTCATCTGATTAATGAGCCTTTTACGTTTTATCAGTGAAAATGCATGCACGCACGTTGCAGAAGTTATAACACCTATCCTGTTTTAATGAGAGTCAACCCACAATCAATGAAGTCAAATCAGTCTTAGCTGAGCAAGTCGGTAACGGAATTTCTTACTTTCACCACATAATACGTATTAGGATAACATGGTCCAAAATGGGTGGCACGGTGGTGCAGCGGTTAGCACTGTCGCCTCACAGCAAGAAGTTTCTGGGTTCGAGCCCCATGGCCGGCGAGGGCCTTTCTGTGTGGAGTTTGCATGTTCTCCCCGTGTCCGCGTGGGTTTCCTCCGGGTGCTCCGATTTCCCCCACAGTCCAAAGACATGCAGGTTAGGTTAACTGGTGACTCTAAATTGACCGTAGGTGTGAATGGTTGTCTGTGTCTATGTGTCAGCCCTGTGATGACCTGGCGACTTGTCCAGGGTGTACCCCGCCTTTCGCCCGTAGTCAGCTGGGATAGGCTCCAGCTCGCCTGCGACCCTGTAGAACAGGATAAAGCGGATAGAGATAATGAGATGAGATAATGAGACTAAAGATGCTACGAAGTTTGGTCTAAAACTATTCAAAGAGAAGGTGGAATTGTGATTTATTTTAATGATTTCAAAACAAAAAGTATTTTATGTGACGCGGCGTAGATAAGTGACACAAGCCTGTGCCGCGCCGCTATTACATTTGCATGGCGCTTTGGAAGTTTGAAATAAATTATTTTTTTAATACAATTAAAAAAATAATAATCTGTGTATTTATACTAAAACAATGATACGCCTCAGGCTCAGTGAATATCAGTGAATAATGACCTTGACTTCGTCTCGGTTATTGTTTACCAATATTCACTTCACCTTTAGTGAATAATTGCTAATTAGTAAAGTTTTGGGTCACCACGAGCCATTACAAAAGCTTCTTAGCATAATTTTTTAAAAGTCTCTGGAGCTGTACTGGAGGGATGAACATCATTCTTACAAAAGATATTCCTTCAGTTAGTGCTTGGATGATGATGATGGTATTGAACAGCACTGTCCAACATGTTTAACTAAAATCTCCCATAGATGTTCATCTGGGTTGAGATCTGGTGACTGAAGGCCAAAGAATGATTTATATTGTTCTTGTAATGCATCTAACCATCCAATGACTCTTCATGCCGTTTGAATAGGATTGGGTCATCCTGGAAGATAACGTGTATGAGGATAGAGATGTTTCATTGGAGGATAAAGTTGATCAGTCAGGATAATTTTTTAGTGATGTTCCCCACTACACTACACATGTGAGTGTGAATGGTTGTCTGTGTCTATGTGTCAGCCCTGTGATGACCTGGCGACTTGTCCAGGGTGTACCCCGCCTTTCGCCCGTAGTCAGCTGGGATAGGCTCCAGATTGCCTGCGACCCTGTAGAACAGGATAAAGCGGCTAGAGATAATGAGATGGTCCAAAATGGGCCTCATTACCTAATGAGATCAAACTGTTAGCAAGTTAGAGGTTTTTAGCTTTCTCCTGAAATGTTTTCTTTTATTTTGTCTTCCTCAGGGTAGTAAAAAACTCGCTTTCACTGTGAACACTGTCATTATCGCTATCCATCATGTAAAATTAATGCTACTCTCCTGAGAAATAATATTTTTTTCTTTACCAAATTCTAATAGAAAACGAGAGCGCCCGAAAGGGAAAACCGAGCTGAACCGCCATTTTGAATCCTCATTCACAGCTGTAATGCAAATTGCTTCCTCCTCGGTATACAAGTGCACTTCCATGGTAGGGGAAGAAGAAAAAAAATACTACATTTTGCCGCCTATGTAGTTCCCTATTTATACAAATAGGAGTCAATCAGGATTCAGCCATGTTTTTGCTGGACTTTAGCAAGTTAGAGGTTTTTAGCTTTCTCCTGAAATGTTTTATTTTATTTCTTCTTCCGCAGGGTAGTAAAACTCGCTTTCGCTGTGAACAGTCGTTATAGCTATCCATGCTGTAAAATTAACGTTATTATGCTGAGAAATGCTGGCAAAAATTAAATTTTTGGTAAAAATCTTAAAAAAAATTAAAATAAATGTTGCCAAAAATTGCTACCATGTTTGTTGTTGTGAACGAGCGAGTCGCCAGAGGTCCGTACCGCAGGATATGGACCCGCTCGCCAGCCAATCAGAGCGCAGGATTTGATGGAAACCGCACTGCGAAAAAAAATTTTTAATTCCCATTTATGCAGCATACAAGAGTCAAGGATGGAGATACTGTCCACTCAAATTTATTTAAAAATAAAAAGGTTCTGTGTTCTGGACATTGAGATCGTGGAGGAGTACAAATACCTGGGTGTTCACCTCAACAACAAACTGGACTGGACTAACAACACAGATGTCCTGTACAAGAAGGGCCAAAGTCGTCTCCACCTCTTGAGAAGACTGAGGTCTTTTGGTGTGTGCAGGACACTGCTTAGGACTTTTTATGACTCTGTGGTAGCATCAGTGATTTTCTACGCTGTGGTTTGCTGGGGCTGTGGAAGTTCAGAGAGGGACAGGAAGAAACTTAAACTGGTCAGAAGGGCTGGCTCAGTCTTGGACTGTCTTCTGGACTCCATTGAGGAGGTGGGTGAGAGGAGGATGTTAACCAAGCTGACCTCAATCATGGATAACCCCTCTCACCCCCTACATGAGGCTGTGGGGGCTTTAAGCAGCTCGTTTAGTAGTAGACTGCTACACCCACGGTGCAAGTAGGAGAGATACTGCAGGTCATTCATACCTACTGCTGTCAGACTGTATAACACCCACAACTTGTAATGTAGCATCAATAACCTGTTTGTCATTATATTTGCACTACTTCACCACTACTACCTCTGCCATCTCTCATCGATGTAATTATGTGCAATAATATAGGCCTTAGACTATTTTTATGCATACTTGTATATGAGTCTACCGGGGTGGCACGGTGGTGTAGTGGTTAGCGCTGTCGCCTCACAGCAAGAAGGTCCGGGTTCGAGCCCCGGGGCTGGCGAGGGCCTTTCTGTGCGGAGTTTGCATGTTCTCCCCGTGTCCGCGTGGGTTTCCTCCGGGTGCTCCGGTTTCCCCCACAGTCCAAAGACATGCAGGTTAGGTTAACTGGTGACTCTAATGCCGCTTTTCCACTACCAATGCGGCTGAGTTGGGCTGTTGGAGTTGCATTTTGACTACAACCGCGCTGAACCGTGCTGGCTGGAAGTGGGTGGACACATTGGGTGGAGTTAGCAAAAGTGGGTGGACGTCACATGATGTCGTTAGGTGGCGCAAACAGTGACATCAGTGACCTTTTAAGCGGTAGTCTCACGACCCGGATAGTAAACAATAAACATGGAGGACATGGAGTCGTTAGTGTAGCTGGTCTTGGTGCTGTGGCTTGTTGTCACCGACAGCAGATACTGGCAAGAGCGTATAGATGAGGCGAGGCGCATAAGGCTTCAGAAACTCTTGTAATTCGTAATTATTATTCTTCCGGGTTTACGGTGTTTACAGATCCCAGCGTGCTCGCGGGGCATGTGTGGGCATGTGAGGTCACTCCTCCTCACCAATCAGTGCACAGGGGAGTGTCTCCTCATGCCCCTAGCCCCACTCGGCTCGGTTTGGCTTGCTTCAGCCCTACTCCAAAACCATGCGAGTTTTGGGTGCTGAGTAGGGCTGAAGCGAGCTGAGTCGTGCTGCTCTGAGGTAGTCGAAACGCGAGCCGTGTCGGGCTGAAGTGAGCTGAAAAAGGGTAGTGGAAAAGGGCCATATTGACCGTAGGTGTGAATGTGAGTGTGAATGGTTGTCTGTGTCTATGTGTCAGCCCTGTGATGACCTGGCGACTTGTCCAGGGTGTACCCCGCCTTTCACCCGTAGTCAGCTGGGATAGGCTCCAGCTTGCCTGCAACCCTGTAGAAGGATAAAGCGGCTGGAGATGATGAGATGAGTCTACCTGTAATGTGCAATTTTTCCGAGCCTCTCAATAAGGCAATTTTTTCTTTTCTATACTTTTTCACGGTAGATGATGCAAATAGCCCTCTGTATTTAATCCCTCATATGTCTAATTTGTATTTCAGTTTTATTTGTTATCTGTTTGACTTTTTCTTGCTACTGTAACACTTGAATTTCCCCGATGTGGGATGAATAAAGTGAATCTAATCTAATCTAATCTATCTGCTTTAAAGGAAATGATAATGGGAGTACGGTGCTGGAGATACACATCAGTGGTTTTGCCTAAATCAGCAGCATACCTGTCAACCCTCCCGTTTTTCCCAGGAAATCCCTTATTTTGACTTATTTCCCGCTGTCTTCCCGTTTTTTTATTTTCCCGAAAATATCCCGTATTTTCACAATATAAAAAAAGTCGGTAGGTCCAGAATTCATGACGCACCTCTAACAGGAGTTTACAGCAGGAAGTCGGGCCATGAATTCACGTCCCCGCCCTCTCAGGCATCAGTAATTACAGAACTACATCTGGAGGCGAGGCTGAGCAAGTGATTAGGTCCAGTGTTGCCAGATTGGGCGGTTTCCCACCCAAGTTGGGCGGTTTCAAGTGCATTTTGGCGGGTTTTGAACATATTTTGGGCTGGAAAACGTCAGCAGTATCTGGCAACACTGATTAGGTCTGAGGTGAAGATGGCGATGCTAATAGCTAAGAAAAACATTAGCCTCTCTTTCTTTGATGATTTCAACAAGTGCGTGGCTGGAATGTTCCCAGACTCTTCCATCGCAAAGAAATTTTCCATGGGGAAAACGAAAGCCTCCCAAATAATCAAAGGTAAGCTACACATGTTTACATTAAGTATGTCCTGGCTAAGACCTCATAAATAGCCTAGTGTAAACTAATTGGTGTATTAACTGTTTTATCCACTCATTGTCTATTTTATTTTCTATCTGAAACTTACCCATTTTAAAGCACTCTTGGTTTAATATCTTATATATTGCTCTCTATTACATCTAGTTTTTCTTTATTACATCTCTCTCTAGTGTTCCGAGGCCATGACTATGGTAAAACCATAATAAATTGCAATGGAATTTAATTTATTGACTGGTTATATAATGACTCTTCTTATTTTAACATAAGATACGTATTTTAGCCCTTAATCTGGGAAATAACTGGCACCACTGAAAGCAAATAAAAATAAAAATGTATAGTTTATTCACAAATGCACTCTATAAACCATAAGCATATTGAGTTTGGGTCTTGGCTATCACCAACATGCACCAGAGTACAGGAAATCACAAATACTAGATAGAAAATTGCCCCCCATTCAACTACACACCCACTTTTGGTGAAGGGTATGACTTTCCGAAATTTTCCCTTATTTTGAGTTAAAAATCTGGGAAATATCCCTTTTTTTCAAACCTCAAAGTTGACAGGTATGATCAGCAGGATTGCATATAATGGCAGGACATTCCAGTTCAAACAGCAATCACAAACCATTACACAGTGTGAACAGAAGATACTGCATCAAAACAAACAGTACTGTAACCCAGCTCAGCCGCTTCTGACAAAGTAGCTCATTACAGTACCCGACCCAGACCCTACCGTAAAGGTCTCTGCCTACAGGTCCCAGGTTTCTCCGGACTCTCCCAAGTCTCCTGGCTTTGCTGACGGTTATTTTGCCTCCAGCCGGGTCGGCCTGAAGTAACGCGCCTGGACTCCATAAAGTGTGCAGGTAGCGGATGCTTTTCTCCGCCGACTGGCTGCCTCGGTGGAGCTTCAGGGTGCTCAAGGTGTCAATCCCCGAGAAACCAAACGAAGAAGCAGCCCCATCCTCCCTTTTTTCCCCCTTTACTTCTTTCAGCGGCGAGTTTCTCACCGTGTATTCGCCTTCACAACTCGACCGCTCGTCGTCGGAGCCCTCCATACTCACCGAGTCATTTAACGCATACAAGTTTGTTTCCCTGCATTACGCAAACTAACATTAGCATATGTACACACAGTCTATTAGCTCGGTAGTGGAGCTTAAAAACAAAAACTACTCCAGTGCCTTCTGCTTAACAGCTACATTACTTGTTCCGGTTGTCAACAGAGAAACAAAACCGCCACATCCCCACTATGGCTCAAAATAGACAGCCTATATTAATCAGCCGCTCGTTAAAGCTACAGAGCCAAAATGTCGTCTGTTTCGTGTTAGCGCTTCACTCTAATAAGACCCGCCCTGATTGCTCAAGCGTTGAGTCAGCACAGCCAATCAAATTGGCCGTTGGTGTTACTTTAGCCAATCACAATGTTTGTAGTCTTCAAGGAAGAGCTACAAGTTCAGTCAACTACCAACTTTGTTAGAAAGCACAACTTTATTCATTACACACTTGTGAAATTCCTCTCTGCATTTAACCCATCTGAAGCAGTGAACACACACATACCCAGAGCAGTGGGCAGACATGCTAAGAGTGCCCGGGGAGCAGGTTGGGAGTTAGGTGCCTCACTCAAGAGCACCTCAGGCCAAGGCCGTCCCATATTAACCTAACTGCATGTCTTTGGACTGTGAGGGAAACCGGAGCACCGGGAGGAAACCCACACAGAAACAGGGAGAACATAGCCTAGTAAACTAGACCCACCCGTCTAGCGGCCAAAAATATTTTTGCCTATGAGTGGGTCTAGTCTTGCACCATATCAACAACACACCCCGGGCATCAAATCGTGCCCGCCAATCACAACGCAAGGTTTTTGTTTGGATTCTTTGGACGGGCTTTTGCAGGAGTGACGACAAGGCTGCGCGACGCTGGAGAAAGCACAACAGGAAAGATGGCTACGGCTAGTGAACAGCGCGCGTTTGACTCCGCTTTGGAATCAGTTTTAGAAGAATTAGACTTGGAGTTTTCGTTGAAACATGAGCAGGAAGAGGCTCTCCACTCATTCCTTTTCAAGAAGGACGTTTTCGCTGTTTTGCCGACCGGCTATGGCAAAAGTCTGATCTACCAGCTGGCTCCGCTCGTAGCCAAAAGGATGGGGCTAGTTTGTGCAGCACGAAGAATTAATAAACAGCTTTGAAACATTACTTTTTGATTGTTTCTTATTTTCCCGTTATTTTAAATTTAAGGGAAATTATTTCACCAAACACCTCATCTCATCATCTCTAGCCGCTTTATCCTTCTACAGCAGGGGTGTCAAACCTGATCCATAAAGGGCCATGTGGCTGCAGGTTTTCATTCCAGCCATGCAGCAGCACCCTGATTTGGCTTATTCAATCAACTGACACACCCACCCTTTAATCAAGGGTGGGTGTGGCTGCAAGTATTTGACTGTGTGAAGACAGTTCAGTTGATTGAATGAGCCAAGTCAGGTGTGCTGCTGCATGGCTGGAATGAAAACCTGCAGCCACAAGGCCCTTTATGGATCAGGTTTGACACCCCTGTTCTACAGGGTCGCAGGCAAGCTGGAGCCTATCCCAGCTGACTACGGGCGAAAGGCGGGGTACACCCTGGACAAGTCGCCAGGTCATCACAGGGCTGACACATAGACACAGACAACCATTCACACTCACATTCACACCTACGGTCAATTTAAAGTCACCAGTTAACCTAACCTGCATGTCTTTGGACTGTGGGGGAAACCGGAGCACCCGGAGGAAACCCACGCGGACACAGGGAGAACATGCAAACTCCACACAGAAGGGCCCTCGCCGGCCCCGGGGCTCGCACCCAGGACCTTCTTGCTGTGAGGCGACAGCGCTAACCACTACACCACCGTGCCGCCCCTCACTAAACACCACTAAATAAAAATAAAAACTCTCAAACAGTTTAAGCAAACCCTTGAAAAACACTTAAAAAAAAAAGTGCATGTTAAGTATGTGGTACAGACTCCAAACTTGTGGTCATTATCTCCAAACTTCTTAATATCTAGAACCTGTTAATTAATATGCATTTTGAATTTTTTTTTATTTCAAGGCCTCCCCCACTGCTTTCTGTCGCTCTGACTACGTCACAGTCACTGTTGCGCTGACTGGTCAGAGTGTTGGCCTATACGCACAGAGACAGTTTGAAAGACAACGGGTTGTTCCTACCCACACCCTTCGGAAATGTCTACGACTGAGACCAGACTAAATATTCACATTTAGTCTGGCTTGCCAGGCTAGGGAGAACATGCAAACTCCGCACAGAAAGGCCCTCGCTGACCGCTGGGCTCAAACCCAGAACCTTCTTGCTGTGAGGCGTTAAAATGTTTTAACAAGTTATACATATATGAGTGATTCCACGCTTATGGGTACTGAAATGGGGACATGAACTTATTTTTAAAAATTCACCTAAAACCATTTCTTTTTTTTACCATCAGGTCACAAAACATGTAATCTTTAATGAATGATATGTTAAAAGATAACTTTAATTTTCTGAGATGTAATAAAAACATATTTATATGCCAAAGTCAGAACGTAACAGAAGTGTTGTGGACATATATATTCTCAATTTTAACAATGTAGAATTACTTTTTGAAACATAGGAAGGTGATGTTTTAGCAAATATAATTAATAAACGTGTAGTAGAATAAACATACACATTCTTTCAATAAGATTAACATGGTATATAGCTAGATTGTAATTAATTTGTAACAGACGCGAGATGGACAATCGTAACAGAAGTAATGTAACAGACATCATTTTGGAACTCATAGGCTTGACTTTGGCATATAAATATGTTTTTATTACATCTCAGAAAATTAAAAGTTATCTTTTAACATATCATTCATTAAAGATTACATGTTTTGTGACCTGATGGTAAAAAAAGAAATGGTTTTAGGTGAATTTTTAAAAATAAGTTCATGTCCCCATTTCAGTACCCATAAGCGTGGAATCACTCATATACATACTACTATTCCTACTGCACAATTCTTAAATGTAAAAAAAAAAAGCAGATATTTAAAATATTTTTGTAATATTTTATTCCCAGTGCTAAATGTACTCCCAAGTTATCCTGTATTCTTTCATTCAAAACATTGGTACATCAACTGTGTTACTGCTCACAGCTTTGTTTTGGATACATTTCCTTTAGTTGTAGAAATCTCAATGGCAGCATGTTCAAGCATAACATTTCTGCACGTATACAACACTGTAAAACTGCAGATAATAAGCATTATCATAAGAAAGTATAAAATTGGGAACACTCAATTCTAGTTGAATTCCAGGTTTTCCAGCACCTTTGGACAGGATCTCACTCAGTAGTGATATATATCTGTGCATGTTAAACACGCATAGGTAACAGCACTCATTCTTCTATCTCTCTCTCTCTCTCTCTCTACACTTCTATGTGGGGATAAAGTGGTTGAACCAACAACCAAGGGCCCCAACATTGGTAGCTTGGTGGTGCTGGGACCCCCGACCCTCCAATAAGTAACCCAGAGTCTTAACCCATTGAGCCACCACTAACCCCAGGTAACAGTACTCATTAAAGTTTAAAAATTAAATTAAATATCCAACACAAACCACAAGCTCATCACATACAACACTTTCTTATTTAAAGAAAAAAACAAAACACAGATCTGACAAGTTATAGCATAGAAACAACTTTGGAAAAATATGAGGCATTTATTTAAGTAAATATCATTAAGAGGTACAGGTTAATATTGATATTTCATAATTAAATACTGTATATTCATAATTTTTATAAGAGATTCAGTCTTTGGCTTGTTTTACTCTCTTCAGAGGTCAGAGTTGATTGTCGAAGTCACTGCAGCTCCAGCATGTGACAAGTATTCAGAAAATGACCCATCATTAGCAGGAAGAATGGATTTATGATGGTTTGGCATAAGCCCTGCCTCATGGGCATGCTGCCTCAGGTGGCTATTACCCACGATGCCTCCTTTGTTTAAGTAGCCTTGACGGCAGAAGATGGGGGGCTTGAGACTGGTGAGGGAAAGTTGGAAACAGGATTCTTAAAAGGAAAAAAAAAAAAGTTATTAATACTGTACCAGTTTATAGAAAATTTTACATTTACACATAATGACATACACACCGTTGGGACAGTATACAAAATGCAAATTAAAAAAGAAAAGTGATTTCTAAGTTTACTTTGACTTGTATTTCATTGTAGACAGAATGAACCCAAGATACTTCATATTTTTGTCGGATCAACTTCATTTCATTTGTTAATATGGTGACAGTGGCAGAGAAAAGGACTATGGACAAACTATTGAACATCATGGATGATGCCAGTCACCCTCTGCACACCGTCATCAGCAACCAGAGGAGCCTGTTCAGTGACAGAATGCTCCTTCCCAAGTGCAGGACGAACAGACTCAAAAACTCCTTTGTTCCTCACGCCATCAGACTGTACAACTCCTCTCTGGGGGGGAGGAGGGGTAACAGGAGGACAGAGGATGGGAAGGAGCAGTAGCCTAGCCTAATAATAAGCAATACCGGACAACATGCAATATAATGTGCAATATCTCTCCTGCTGCCCCCCCCTTCCTCTCTTCCCCCCCTCCTCTCTTCCCCATATCTTATTCTTTTTATATTGTATATGTAAATACTTAATTTAATTTATCTAGAAGGTTTTTTCTCCATTTTCTATTCTCTGTTTATCCTGTAATGATGCTGCTGGAATCTTAATTTCCCTGAGAGAACCCTCCCGAAGGGATCAATAAAGTTCTAATCTAATCTAATCTAATCTAATCTAATCTAATCTAATCTAATCTAATCTAATCTAATCTAATCTAATCTAATCTAATCTAATCTAATCTAATCTAATCTAATCTAATCTAATCTAATCTAATCTAATCTAATCTAATCCCATTCCTGCATTTCAGGCCTGCAACACATTCTAAAAAAAAAAAAAAAAAAGGTGAGACGGGGACCATTTATGGCCAGTAATGATGTAAAAATTATTAAATAATGATGTGATTTGAAACTAATAATGTCAACAGGTGATTGTAATCATGATTTGGTACAAAATCAGTATCCAGGAAAGGCCTAGTCTTTGAGGAGCAAAAATGGGCCAAGGATCTCCGGTTTGTCAACAACTGCACCAGAAGATGATTGAAATGTTAAAAAAAAAAAAAAATTAAATAAAAATGTTCCACAAAAGAAAGATACAAAGGGATTTTGATATTTCACTCTCTACAGTGCATAATATTTTTAAACGATTCAAGGAATCTCGAGGAATTGCAGTGCATAAAGGGCAAGGGCACAAGCCTAAGCTGAACAACCGTGATCTCTGATCCCTCAGACGGCACTACATCAAAAACCATCATTCATCTATGGCTGATATAACCACATGGGCTCAGGATTATTTTGGCAATCTACAAATGCCTGTTAAAACTTTACTGTGCAAAAAGAAAGCCTTATGGTGTCCTAACGGTGTCCAGAAGTACCATTGACTTCTCTGGGCTCAGAGGTATGTGGGATGGATGATATTGCATGGCACTGAACTTGTCTTCAGCTCGTTCAATATCATGCTAGCAGAATGGAATATATCTGACAGACCATGAAAAAAAGCGCCAGCCATTATTATTTAAACAGGTCACTCAGAGACACAAATGTATTTCGTATGAAAAATGAGTTTTTCAACATGAGAAGATAAACTTCATATCTTCAAGCCTACGTGTGATTTTCATTTTATTATATAGACACACAAACAAAAAGTACCCAAATTTATCAAAACAATTCATCGATTTCCTCACGAGCGACATATTGAGAAATACATCATGGTTGCCATCTGGTTGTACTTCGTATGAAAAATGCGAGTGCCGTATTTCCCAGTAAAACACTCGTGTCTACTGTATATAATATATAGGTATGCACCAGGGACATCTATAGCACAAGTGACATTACTCATTTTGGTTATTTTTAATTGACACCTAACTGAATTTTGGTCTTTCAACACTTTTAAGACAAGACAGCAATAAGTTTCTTTACATCCAGATATTTCAACGTGACCTGAAAACAGGATAAAAATTCTTTCTAGACAATTTACATACCTGCATAGAATGCCCTGAGGTCTGTCTGAAGGCAGTGTTCGAGGAAGCGACGCAGGGGCTGACTGTGAGACACAGGCTGGTCCCACTCAGTCAGGAAGTCTTCGACCATGTGATGTACAGCATCAGGACGTGGCAGAGGCCATCCAACCGGGCGATGCCTCATATCTCTCTCTTGTGGAAGATTAGATAAAGGCAATAATGCATTAACACGAATTAATACACTAACATACTTGTACAAGGTAAGTGATACATTAAAATGACTTGATGTGTCAAAATGACCCAAATGATTGAAAGCCATCATGGACAATTCCATCCTTATGCACCCACATAAATTACAAGTAACATACAGTACTTCAATAGGTTTCTTGCACATACTGTACAGTGGTGCTTGAAAGTTTATGAACCCTTTAGAATTTTCTATATATATTTCTACATAAACATGACCTAAAACAACATCCGATTTTCACACAAGTCCTAAATACAAATATTATACTTTATATTTACTTTCAAACTTTCAAGCACTACTGTAGTACCATCAGTATATCATTCCAATAAATTAGGTCAGTCTGCTTTTCTGAGAATACCATCACCATTATTGCCAAACCACTGACCAACTCCATTGTTATGAAAAGCAAGTAGATGCTGGGAAGCCAAAACATACTCTCTTGTACTTTCCAAAAATTTTAAATTCATATTGTTTGTATAACGCATGTGTGCGTGTTCAAGCCCTCTGGTATTTATCAAATTTGTCTGAATAATTTTTTTTTTTTTTTTTGCGCCAACTCCCGTTCTCTTACACTGGTGGTCACAGAGTGGACTCAAGGTGTACCATTTCAAGAGTTTTGCATAATTGAGGACTGTGTGGATGGTGCAAACCCAATGCTGACCATACCTCAATTAACACCATTCGTTACAAGAGAGTCTGCTTCAGTCTGCAATCAGATCTGAATCCCATTAAGAATCTGTGGCACTGTTTGCAAATTGCAGCCAACATCATCATCCTGATTACTTTTGAGGGGCTTGAATACTTTTGCAAGGCACTGTATATTTTGTCATCTGCCTGTATAAAGGAAAAAAACGGGCATTTTGCTGGCATAGTTTGGTTCCACTTCTCCTCTTAGTGGGGAACATCACTAAAAATTATCCTGACTGATCAACTTTATCCTCCAATGAAACATCTCTATCCTCATACACGTTATCTTCCAGGATGACCCAATCCTATTCAAACGGCATGAAGACTCATTGGATGGTTAGATGCATTACAAGAACAATATAAATCATATTCTTTGGCCTTCAGTTACCAGATCTCAACCCAGATGAACATCTATGGGAGATTTTAGTTAAACATGTTAGACAGTGCTGTTCAATACCATCATCATCATCCAAGCACTAACTGAGGGAATATCTTTTGTAAGAATGATGTTCATCCCTCCAGTACAGCTCCAGAGACTTTTAAAAAATTATGCTAAGAAGCTTTTGTAATGGCTTGTGGTGACCCAAAACCTTACTAATTAGCAATTATTCACTAAAGGTGAAGTGAATATCGGTAAATAATAACCGAGACGAAGTCAAGGGCATTATTCACTGATATTCACTGAGCCTGAGGCGTATCATTGTTTTAGTATAAATACACAGATGATTTTTTTTTAAATTGTATTTTAAAAAAAATTATTTCAAACTTCCAAAGCGGCATGCAAATGTAATACCGGCGCGGCACAGGCTTGTGTCACTTATCTACACCGCGTCACATAAAATACTTTGTTTTGAAATCAATAAAATAAATCACAATTCCACCTTCTTTTTGAATAGTTTTAGACCAAACTTTGTAGCATCTTTAGTGCTTTCATAATTTCTAATTCTTCCTCACTTACAGTGACGAAGCGCTTAGCCGAGAAATAATCCAAATCTCTTGACCAATCAGAGTGCGCAATTTCCTATAATCACTTCCCTATCTATACTAAGGTTTATGATTATTTAGCACAAAAGTCCATCCATCCATTATCTGTAGCCGCTTATCCTGTACAGGGTCACAGGCAAGCTGGAGCCTATCCCAGCTGACTATGGGCGAGAGGCGGGGTACTCCCTGGACAAGTCACCAAATCATCTCAAGGCTGACACTAGGGTGACCACCTGTCCCGCATAGCGCGTGCGCGTACAGCATTTGAAGCCGAATTTATGCGTCCCGCAAATTCAGAACGTGTCCCGCATAATCGATGCTTGCTGAGGGGGATGTCGCTCTCCCCGGGCCACCCAGGCAGCCAAACGAATATTACTTGACATTTCAGCACACCGCCGTCGGCACTATAGACTGTAGAGCAAAACCACACACACCCCTCACAACTGACTGGTTGTTGTCAACTTTTTGTTGTTGCCATGACACCGCACTCACGTGCACAGATGGTGACGAGGGACGCAGGTGCAGCATGCATTGCTTTCATATTAAAAAAAATGGAGAAAGGTACCGGGGAGATGGCAGGTGAGGCACTGCCACCTCCAGTTAAAAAGAGAAGGTGTATATACAGGAAAGAGTGGGAAAATGAATATTTGTGGCTGAAAGGGGTTGAGGGGGATACCGAGAGGGCTTTTTGTGACCTTTGCAAAACATCTTTCTCAATCGGACATGGCGGGGAATACGATGTGAAACGACACAGGCTCGCGGAGACTCACAAGAAACGTGTGCAACAGAAAGAAACGTCTAAATCTATGGATGCTTTCCTCCGACCTAAAAACGAGACTCTAGCTGACAAAGTGACTGCGGCAGAGGTGACGAGTGTGTATCACACTGTCCAACACGCAATATCATATCGGGCAGGACTTTTTTTTTTCTACTGTTTCTGTGGTGCTGAGCCACTACAATTCCTGTTAATCCACTGAAAACTAAATGGAGACTTGTCACTATTCCTGCTGTACTGATGCACTGCAAAGCCTCAGACGCAATATTATATTATGATTGATTTAAAGTGAATAAATTTTAATGGAAAATAAATAAAATTGAGTCGCTTCAGTAAATCATAAGTGGAAGTGTGTCTGTCAAGTCATAATTGAATGGTCAAAATATTATGAATGTTTATTTAAAAAAAAAACACATTTGGTGGCCTGTTCATGACCATACATCACCAATAACAGCAGATTAGGGTATTATTGATATACCATGTAAGGTAGTATGTGCTAGAAATGCGTAAACCACTATCTGTGAGTCTTCCAGCAGCCGGCGCGGCGCAGTGGGGGCGGCGTCCCACATTGTCCCTCAAAAACATACCCCTTGTCCCCCCTTGGGCTTATGAGCAGGTGGTCACCCTAGCTGACACATAGACACAGACAACCATTCACACTCACATTCACACCTACGGTCAATTTAGAGTCACCAATCAGCCTAACCTGCATGTCTTTGGACTGTGGGGGAAACCGGAGCACCCGGAGGAAACCCACGCGGACATGGGGAAAACATGCAAACTCCACACAGAAAGGCCCCTCGTCAGCCACTGGGCTCGAACCCGGACCTTCTTGCTGTGAGGCGACAGCGCTAACCACTACACCACCATAGCACAAGATCCAAGAATACTTAATCTGTATTATGAATACTTACTAATCATGTTTAAAGATGTTTGATGGATTTTTTTTTAATGAAAGTTGATGGAAAACGAGCGATTGTATTTCCCTACTCCGCCATCTTGAAACCGCCATGTTTGATGTAGCCCATATGTTAGTCACCAATCCTCTCTCCAAATTATTTAACACAGCACGTACCCTGACACAGTACATCGCTACAGCCAACTTCCAGGTTTGTTTTGTCTTCATTAAAGTGCTAAGCTTAAATTATATCATATTTATTATTTACCATTTGCTAATTTGATAAAGAATGAAACGTCAAGCCTATTAAACCCCTTCCTATACCAAGACAAGTATTTTTTTCGATTATTGTGACCATAATCCAGAGTTGTGCAAAGAGACTTTAGAACTTGTGCTAAAAGACTTTGGATTTGTGCTAAATAACCGGATACCTATACTAATACACTTTATGCTGGTTTTTCCTTTAATTTGTCACCCGTCTTCATACGATATCACAGACCTCACCAGCTCCTATTTGGACATCAAGAGTGACTTCCACAACCTATTCAGGCACAATTTGTTTTTTGTTCCTCAGCTTTGCCAAATCTGAATTTACTTTTTTGCATCATTTCCAGTTATTTCTCACTAACCTGTAGGCAATGTACTGTAGTAGTAGATGACAGGGTGGAGGAAATTCGACTTCCAGGCTTTGGTCCACTCTGACTCAGCACGGCCGGACCCAAGTGTGTCTGTGTGGTTCAGTCCATACTGCATGATCACGACCAGAAGGCCGTGTTCAGAGACGCGCCGACCAGACAGAGCAGCAAAATGAGGTAGCGCCTGCACAGGAAACTCCTCCAGATACTCACAGTGAGCTCTGACAGACAGAGACATCAGTTAGTGATCATTCCGTTTGCAACACACTAAAGAGACCGAAGGTCTAACAGATTTCATTCCTGACGAGGAAACAAACTCAGTTCTTACCCTTGCAGTAATACAATATCCCCCAAAACTCCAAACATTTGGTATGGCCCAGATGCTTCATTCACTCTTTTCAAAATCCAAGACAGCAAGTGACTGGTGTGCAGTTTGGTAGCTGGCCAAGTGTTGTTATGGTAACGTTGTTCCAAGACCTTATGCACAGCACGCACTACGATATCAAAAGTGACAAAGTTATTAAAGCGTGATCAACAGTGACACTAAATCGAACACATGAAAGTCAACCATCCTTTATAATACCAAGCTGAAAAATACTGTCATTTTTATTATCATAGTGAACAGACATTTGTCCATGAGCTTCACTCACCAAGACGGTTTGTAAATTTGTTAAGCAAATTTCTTGCTCAGTGTGATTTGAATAAAGCAAACCTGTGTAGCGGAATCCATGAATAAATCCTCCAGCAGACATTCGGTAATCTCTGGAGTGAGCCGAGGTTCCGATGATGAACAGATTGGGCGTCCCCCTGCCCTCGTACCACGCTGTCACTGCCGGCAAACGGCCCCGAGCAACACGGCTCGGTGGTGGACGGGCAAAGCTAGAGGAATGACATTAAAAAATTATATATATATCATTATCTCTAGCCGCTTTATCCTTCTACAGGGTCGCAGGCAAGCTGGAGCCTATCCCAGCTGACTACGGGCGAAAGGCGGGGTACACCCTGGACAAGTCGCCAGGTCATCACAGGGCTGACACATAGACACAGACAACCATTCACACTCACATTCACACCTACGGTCAATTTAGAGTCACCAGTTAACCTAACCTGCATGTCTTTGGACTGTGGGGGAAACCGGAGCACCCGGAGGAAACCCACGCGGACACGGGGAGAACATGCAAACTCCACACAGAAAGGCCCTCGCCGGCCCCGGGGCTCAAACCCAGGACCTTCTTGCTGTGAGGCGACAGCGCTAACCACTACACCACCGTGCCGCCCGCAATCTAGATGTATGCCAGAAATATAAAGTTATTCCACGAAATCAAGTTGTACATGAGCTGACAGCTGACGAGGCACGTTGCGCCTAGTTGGCTATAAGCCATGTACAACGAGATTGAGTGGAATAACTTTTATTCTATCCACATTCACTGGATTTTGAGGAACAGAGCATTTTTATTTTGATTTTTTGCAAATTCGATAAATAAAAACGTCCGACAATCATTCCCGCTTAGACTGTAAACAAACCGGCGAAATGAAAGTAGCAATTTGTGAAAAATGCTATAATAATAATAATAATAATAATATTAATAAATAATAATAATAATTATTGAAAAAAAAAGATATGTTCTTAACATCAAATACTTTTATTCCATATTCTGTTGCCTTTTTGTATTTTTGGGGGTTTTGTTTTCGAGTAGAATTTTTATTTCATCCTTGGTTGGTTGAACAACACGCTCCGCCATTTTGTTTTTCTCTACTCATGGTATATTAGCGGAGCTCCTGCATGGGCCGAAAGCCCGCACGAACGGAGCCCCATAGGCATAGAGTGTGGATACATAAAGAAACCCATTGAGTTGTTTTCTGATGGTTTCGGTCCTGTGTGTGCTGGCCACCACAGGAAACCCAACAACTAGTGAAGTGAGTAGTGAAGTGTGAAGTAGAGTAGTAGTCAGGACAGTATAGTAGTAACTTGTCGCTGTTGTCGCCTGACATTGTGTACAATGTAAGGAAACAGTATAGTAACTAACACAGTAAAGAAACAAAACAAGAGAGGCTGGCTATGATATAAGAAAATTCCACAACCCAGAAACAGATGGGAGCTGTGCTTTTAGGCAGTGCCTAAATCTATATATTAGCTGATAGCCTAATAGTAGAGTAGCCAATCAGAGTGCACGATTGCTCATATCCAGCAAATGTGGATAGAATAATCATAAATATACTTTGTGACCATATAGGACGCAGTTATAGAAGCGAGTTATTTATAATCACGCTATCTGTTATCACCCAGATGAGGATGGGTTCCCTTTTTTTATCTGGTTTGTCGCAAGGTTTCTTCCTCGTGTTGTCTGAGGGTGTTTTTCCTTGCCACGGTCACTTCCGGCTTGCTCATTAGGGATAAATAAATTTATTAAGGATAAAATTAGTTCATATGTTTAAAGTCTTTACTTTTCTGGAACGTTTCCTTGTGACAACGTCTGTTGTTAAACACGCTATACAAATAAACTGACTTGACTTGGCCAGTTAATGATTGTCAGAGCAAACTGTATAATTCCTCCCCCTTCTGCAAAATGGACAGCTGATCAATCATGAAAATAATACGTATATCATGTGCAATATTCTGAGTGGTCATGTACAATGTTTTTTTCACAACACCATGTGCAATATATATCACCCCCCCAAACGTGTGCAATATTTACTTTCACCATTAGATTAGTCTCTTACATAACTTATCTTATTTGTACTATTAGAATGCTAACCACTGAGGCACTGGTATTTGCATTTTCTATTCCCCTTATGTAACTTACAGTATTTCTATTGTTGTTCTACTGGGTTACTGTTTTTTTAGCATTAATTCCTTGCACAGTTCTTATCAGGGTTGTTTCCCTCCCTCCTCCAGCTTGAACTGTTGCATTTGAACTTGTACTGTTTTGTGATAGAGCGACTTCTGGCACAAGAATTTCCCTTGGGGTTAATAAAGTTTTATCTTATCTTAAACCAGACTGCAAACTGTGTTCTGTGAAGATATCCAGAGAAGCTACTACAGCATCTTCCTACAATATTTGATTAGTAACCTGATAACATCTTAAGCAGCACGGTGGTGTACTGGTTAGCACTGTCACCTCACAGCAAGAAGTTCCTGGGTTCGAGCCCAGATGCTAGAGAGGGGCTTTCTGTGTAGAGTTTGTATGTTCTCCCCATGTCTGCGTGGGTCCCCTCCGGGTGCTCCGGTTTCCCCCACAGTCCAAAAACATGCAGCTTAGGTTAATTGGTGGCTCCAAATTGACCGTAGGTGTGAATGAGAGTTTGAATGGTTGTTTGTCTCCATGTGTCAGCCCTGCGATAACCTGGTGACTTGTCCAGGGTGTACCCTGCCTCTCACCCATAGTCAGCTGGGATAGGCTCCAGCTTGCCTGCGACCCTAGAGAACAGGATAAGCAGCTACAGATAAGGAATGGATGGATGATAACATCTCATAGTGCTTAAACATTATCTTGAACAGAGAGCGTGGTGGCTGCTTTAAGTGTCATTAAACGTGCTTATTAAAAATAAGTGCAATGTCCATGAACTGTGCGAGCACTGAGCCACAAACATTTCCTTTCCCCCCCCACTCGCCCGAGGCTACACTTGGCTTGTGAGTCAAGGTGCAATTCGCAGCACTCTCTGATCAGTTTTTCAAGAACACACTTGATACTGTTTAAATGGCATCTTAAGCACTCAAAATGAGTTCTCCATTTCTAGCAGCACACAGCAGCAACCAACAAACAAACAAACAAACAAATAAATACAATCTTCTGTGATGCCTCTGATTGCTTAATACTAATTTGGTTACTCATTTTGGTATAAAGTATTTAAAAAAAAAAAAAAGGTGCTGATGCCTTGCTACTTATTAGGCTCAATAGAGTCCTCTAAAATAGTACAACATGACTGCTTTGGCAAAGACAATTTAAATGCTCATACACATTAAAGATAGTGAAGTTGAAGCGGAATCCCAGGCAGCGGATTACACGGTCATACGGCTGTCTTAGTGAGAAGTTGTCGTCATGGTAACCAGGCAGGTTCTCCGCAGTAATATTAGTACCCTGGTTGACATTGCGGCTGTCCAAAAGTTCTGACAGAGTAAGATAGAGCTGCTCTTTCTTTTCTGAAGATTTCCCCTTCGTCTTTTTTTCAGCTCTACTTTTCAGTCTTCCTCCACGGACAACAGCAATATCCTCCAGTCCTCCTTCCACTAAGCCATCCAGAGACTTTAGTTGGTACGTGTCTAGCAACTCGTTATTCACTGCCCTACAAGACAAACAGAAGCAAAGCTTACATCCCAAAAACAGACTTGCATTAATACGGACATTCAGACAGTGCCAATATATTTGGACAAATCACAAAAAAAAAAAAAAAAAAAAACAACAACTCAAGCTAAAGATTTTTGCTTATCAGACAAAAAAAAAAGAAAAATTCTGCACCTGAGGTCTCCAACATAGTGTGTCTGCCATGCTAGTCGTACAGGGCTTGGGCTATACAAGTGGATCCGGCTGGCTCTTCCCAGGATGCTCTGTGCTGTTTCAAAGGCAGAGTTTCCTTTACCCAGGATCAGCACGGCCTGATCTTTGTACTCCTCAGGATCAGTGGAGATGGACTCATATCCTTCTACCAAATCAGAGCCCACAAAATTGACCTCTTCTGGGATCCAGAGCCCAGTGGCCACTAACAGAACTCTAGAGAGAACAGGAGAAGAGACAATAAGACAGGAATAGAGTATGACCTTTTATACCACAGAGTCATTGAATTCTTTATTCTGATTGGTCAGAAAGTGTGGATTAAATATCTAACAGCACTGATCAAACAGAAATGCAGCCTGCTTAGTCATATTTTAAATGTGCTTATTCAAATATTAGTATTACTTCTCGCTAATTTGCAGGGACCTGTATGAAAAAAACCCCTCAATATATGGATTTAAAACATGTACAGTCAAGCCGGAAAGTCTGCACATCCCTTTTATCTACTCCATGTTTTATTACATTACAGACTTATTCTACAGTAGATCGAGTTCATTTTTTGTCACAAAATTCGACACAAAAAAGCCCAGAATGACAAAGTGAAAGCAGGTTTTTAGAAAATATGCAAATTTTATTTTACTGACAAAAATAGGTTATTTTAGGGGTTACATATCTGTACACACCCTTAGCCTAATACTTGGTTGATGCACCTTTGGCAGCAATTACAGTTTCAAGGCATCTTGGGAAAGAAGTTACGAGCTTGGCACACTTGTTTCTGGACATTTTTGCCAATTCCTCTTGGCATATCCTTGCAAGCTCTGTCAGGTTGGATGGGGAGCATCAGTGCACAGACATTTTCAGCTCCTTCCACAGATGTTCAGTTGGATTCAGGTCTGGGCTCTGGCTGGGCCATTCAAAGACATTCACAGACTTTCTCCGAAGCCACTCCTTTGTTCTCTTGGCTGTGTGCTTCGGGTTGTTGTCATGTTTGAAGGTAAACCTTCGCCCCAGTCTGAGGTCCAGAGCGCTCTGGGGTAGGTTTTCTTCAAGGATCTCGGTGTACTTAGCTGAATTCATCTTTCCCTCTATCAGGACTACTCGCCCCATTCCCACTGCTGAAAAACATCCCCACGTCATGATGCTACCGCCGCCATGCTTCACTGTAGGGACGGCATTAGCCAGGTGATGAGCGGTGCCTGGCTTCCTCCAGGCGTGACGCTTGGTATTCAGGCCAAAAAGTTCAATTTTGGTTTCATCAGACCAGAGAATCTTGTTTCTCATGGTTTGAGAGTCCTCTAGGTGCCTTTTGGCAAACTCCAAGTGGGCTGTCATGTGCTTTTTACTAAGGAGTGGCTTCCGTCTGGCCACTCTACCATAAAGACCTGATTTGTGGAGTACTGCCTGGATGGTTGATCTTCTGAAAGGTTCTCCCATCTCCACAAGGATACACTGGAGCTCTGTCAGAGTGACCCTCGGGTTCCTCCTCACCTCCCTGGCCAAGGCCCGTCTTCCCTGATCGCTCAGTTTGGCTGGGTGGCCAGGTCTAGGAAGATTCTTGGTGATTCCAAACTTCTTCCATTTATGAATGATGGTGGCCACTGTGCTCTTTAGGACCTGTAAAGCTGCAGCAATTTTTCTGTACCCTTCTCCAGATCTATGCCTTGACACAATCCTGTTTCTGAGGTCTGCAGATAATTCCTTCAACCCCATGGCTTGGAGTTTTCTCTGACATGCACTGTCAACTGTGGGACCTTATACAGGCAGGTGTTGGCAATCCCCAATCATGTCCAATCAATTGAATTTACCACAGGTGGACTCCAATTAAGTTGTAGAAATATCTCAAGCAGTATCAGTGGAAACAAAATGCACCTCAACTCACTTTTGGGTGTGCACATATGATATTTTACATTTTGATTTTTAATAAATTAGCACAAATGTCTAAAAGCCTGCTTTCACTTTGTCATTATGGGCTATTTTGTGTAGAATTTTGTGACAAAAAAATGAACTCGATCTATTGTAGAATAAGTCTGTAACATAAAACATGGAGAAGGTGAAAGGGGTGTGCAGACTTTCCGGCTTGACTGTACACTTGTTGATCTGGTGAGGCTTTCTTTGAAAGGACTTTCGAGTATTAGCCTTTTGAAAATAATCAACTTTGGTTTTCCTCTAACAGTACGCCCCATTGCATTTTATACTTTACTTAACAACTTGATACTAATATAATTAAAACGGTTATACTGTAAAATACAGTTACATTAAAAACAGACAAGGAATGAACCAATAGCTATGAAGGAATGTGTCACTGACCTGTGCCGAGTTTCCCAAAAGCATCGTAGCACAAGGATCATCGTTAAATGGTAGAGCAAGCAGCACAATGAACACACACTCTCCTAGTTAAGATGCTCTTAAATGTTAAGAGGCTTTTGGGAAACCCACCACTGTAGGATTGGGCTACACTTCTACAGAACATACAACCCTGATTACGGAATAGTATGATCATAAGGAACTGAACAACTACCACAATACCTGCATTTATAATCCACCCCATGCTGATCAGTCAGTATGTAGCCTTTATGTGCACTTCCTCCAAACTGCAAAGCTCGAACACTCCCTATGTCAGTGTTATATTTAACCTGCAGTCCCAGTTCTTTCTCAAACACAGAGAGGTAGTGAGGAAAGGCATCAGCTTCAGGGTACAGGTCCCGGCTGAATCTCTGAAACAGCAGGTCTGGCTTGTGACTCAGTAGGGAGTTCCAATCATGGCGCAGATTAAACTCCCTGTTCCGCCTTCCTGTATAGATTTTGTTGATGCTGATGAGTTTTCGATGACGAGGATACCTAAGAAATAAACAGCAGATAAATATCTGAATAGTAAAGAAGCACACCAGAGACTGGTCTGAATCCCAGGTGTCTGGATATCACTACTGTGATAAAATGCAAAATGGCTACATACTTCTGTAACGCTACTCACACAAATATCATTCTACTCAGGCCCTTGATATAAAAGCAGTCCCCCCAGGATTTCGCGGGCCTTTTTTGTGATTGTTGCGGGCTAAAATGTCTGATGTTGCGGGGGGGTTTCCAAAAAATTGTGATGAAAGTTGCGGTGTTTTTTAGGTTTTTGTTGCGATTACATTACGGGAGGAAGTGAAAGTTGCGAGAAACTGTTGCGATTTTCTCTTTTTATGATTAAAATTGAGTGATGTTAAATATTAAGTTATTACTGAAAAAGTATTGATTAAAAAAACAGACACACTGAGAAATGGTCCTATAAACATCTTTACCAATATAAAAGATTACCAGGACTACAAAAATGCAGAAAAATAGGCTTTACTTATCCAAATGCACCTGTTGGTTCAAAAGTTAAAGTGCATAGAACCTCACAGCACAACATGAAGTTACCTTAAAATATAATATAAATGCCTCAGCTTTCATGTAAGAAAAAAAAACTATTAATACTAGTACTGTGTGCAGGCAGTTTCTCCTGAAGACTAAATTAAACAGTAATTATAAACTAATAAAATAAATGGCTCAGGCTTCATAGAAGAAAAAAAAAAAACAATTTGAACAGAATCACAGTATGATGCTGAAGCTGCCTAAACAATGGAAAATAAAATACCATTTTGGCAAAAATGTTGGCATCCATTAATTTCTTATATTAAGTAAAAAAAATAAAGTGCACACAGTCCTTCACTGTAAACATAGCACACTTTCAGTAACAGAATTTAAGCCTATATAAACACTGACTCACACATGCTGCATCTCTTGAACGTATACACGGAAGTAAGGCGGAAGGTAGTTTGTCAACGTCACCTCAAGACGACGCCAACGATTGGTCAAATCTGCGGGAAAGTTGCGGTGATGCAATTATATCCAAACACCGCCCTGAATTCGCGGGGATTGGTTGAATTTGCGTTGAAGTTGCAAATCGCAACATCGCGAAATCCTGGAGGGTCTGATAAAGGAGTACAAGACTGTCCCACGCACTCTCTTTCCGAAGGTCAGAGTTCAACCTTACTCACTTCTGGAAGAAACTTCCTGGTCCAGAGTTGCGCTCCAAGATTATGTAATCTCTCTGATTTTGGGACAGAAAGTAGCCCATTTGTAGGCCTGCAGGCCCCGCCCCAAGCACACAATAGTCATGGTGATGGATACTGACATCACTGTGATCACCAAGGACACTTAGAACCAGAGAAATGAGTGACAGGAGGCAGTCGACGGACAGGCTCAGCCCCATGAGCACTAGATAAAGAAACAATAGAAAATACACAACAGATTACAGTGGTGCTTGAAAGTTTGTGAACCCTTTCGAATTTTCTATATTTCTGCATAAATATATGACTGAAAACATCAGATTTTCACACAAGTCCTAAAAATAAAGAGAACCCAGTTAAACAAAAGAGACAAAAATATTATACTTAGTCATTTATTTATTGAGGAAAATTATCCAATATTACATAATCTGTGAGTGGCAAAAGTATGTGAACCTTTGCTTTCAGTATCTGGTGTGACCCCCTTGTGCAGCAATAACTGCAACTAAATGTTTCCGGTAACTGTTGATCAGTCCTGCACACTGGCTTGGAGGAATTTTAGCCAATTCTTCCGTACAGAACAGCTTCAACTCTGGGATGTTGGTGGGTTTCCTCACATGAACTGCTCGCTTCAGGTCCTTCCACAACATTTCTATTGGATTAAGGTCAGGACTTTGACTTGGCCATTCCAAAACATTAACTTTATTCTTCTTTAACCATTCTTTGGTAGAACGACTTGTGTGCTTAGGGTCGTTGTCTTGCTGCATGACCCACCTTCTCTTGAGATTCAGTTCATGGACAGATGTCCTGATATTTTCCTTGAGAATTTGCTGGTATAATTCAGAATTCATTGTTCCATCAACAATGGCAAGCCGTCCTGGCCCAGATGCAGCAAAACAGGCCCAAACCATGATCCTACCACCACCACCATGTTTCACAGATGGGATAAGGTTCTTATGCTGGAATACAGTGTTTTCCTTTCTCCAAACATAACGCTTCTCAGTTAAACCAAAAAGTTCTATTTTGGTCTCATCCATCCACAAAATATTTTTCCAATAGCCTTCTGGCTTGTCCATGTGATCTTTAGCAAACTGCAGACAAGCAGCAATGTTCTTTTTGCAGAACAGTGGCTTTCTCCTTGCAACCCTGCCATGCACACCATTGTTGTTCAGTGTTCTGATGGTGGACTCATGAACATTAGCCAAAGTGAGAGAGGCCTTCAGTTGCTTAGAAGTTACCCTGGGGTCCTTTGTGACCTCGCTGACTGTTACACACCTTGCTCTTGGAGTGATCTTTGTTGGTCGACCACTCCTGGGGAGGGTAACAATGGTCTTGAATTTCCTCCATTTGTACACAATCTGTCTGACTGTGGATTGGTGGAGTCCAAACTCTTTAGAAATGGTTTTGTGACCTTTTCCAGCCTGATGAGCATCAACAACGCTTTTTCTGAGATCCTCAGAAATCTCCTTTGTTTGTGCCCTGATACACTTCCACAAACGTGTTGTGAAGATCAGACTTTGATAGATCCCTGTTCTTTAAATAAAACAGGGTGCCCACTCACACCTGATTGTCATCCCATTGATTGAGAACACCTGACTCTAATTTCACCTTCAAATTACTGCTAATCCTTGAGGTTCACATACTTTTGCCACGCACAGATATGTAATATTGGATCATTTTCCTCAATAAATAAATGACCACATCATATTTTTGTCTCATTTGTTTAACTGGGTTCTCTTTATCTACTTTTAGGACTTGTGTGAAAATCTGATAATGTTTTAGGTCATATTTGTGCAGAAATATAGAAAATTATAAAGGGTTCACAAACTTTCAAGCACCACTGTACATACATACATACATACTGCCAACAGCTTAACAAACACCACCTCCAAAAGAAGAACAATGTTCTGGCTGGCTCACCTTTGAAATAAGCCTTGCTACCTCAACTCTAAAATCACATCTCTGAGAGGCTTATTTCACTTTCACGCAACTTTAATGAATAATATGAAACTAGTGTTGATTTCAATCATAACTGTGGAGCTGTAGGTCAACCAAATGCTTTCAGTATGAACAGTAGTGGAATGGAACTAGGTACAATTAATCAAGTACTGTAACTGAAGTACAAAGTCAAGATACTTGTACTTTACAGAAGTATTATCATTTTATGCAACTTTATACTTCTACTCCACTATATCTCAGAGGCAAATACTGTACTTTTTACTCTACTACATTTGTCTGACAGCTGGAGTTACTAGTTACATTTAAGAGTACAATTTTTTAATATAGTGGCACGGTGGTGTAGTGATTAGCACTGATGCCTCACAACAAGAAGATTCTGGGTTCGAGCCTAGTAGCCGACGGGTGTCTTTCTGTGTGGAGTTTGCATGTTCTCCCTGTGTCTGTGTGGGTTTCCTCCGGGTGCTCCGGTTTCCCCCACAGTCCAAAGACATGCAGGTTGGGCTAATTGGTGGCTCTAAATTGACCGTAGGTGTGAATGTGAATAGTTGTTTGTCTCTATGTGTTAGCCCTGCAATGATCTGGTGACTTGTCCAGGGTGTACCCTGCCTCTCGCCCATAATCAGCTGGGATAGGCTCCAGCTTGCCTGCGACCCTGTAGAACAGGATAAAGCAGCTACAGATAATGAAATGAGATATTGGCTCATTTGAAATTTCATGACAGCAACACATCTCAAAAAAGTTGGGACAGGGGCAATAAGAGGCTGGAAAAGTTAAAGGTACAAAAAAGGAACAGCTGGAGGACCAAATTGCAACTCATTAGGTCAATTGGCAATAGGTCATTAACATGACTGGGTATAAAAAGAGCATCTTGGAGTGGCAGCGGCTCTCAGAAGTAAAGATGGGAAGAGGATCACCAATCCCCCTAATTCTGCGCCGACAAATAGTGGAGCAATATCAGAAAGGAGTTCAACAGTGTAAAATTGCAGAGTTTGAACATATCATCATCTACAGTGCATAATATCATCAAAAGATTCAGAGAATCTGGAAGAATCTGTGCGTAAGGGTCATTCATTCATTATCTCTAGCCGCTTTATCCTTCTACAGGGTCGCAGGCAAGCTGGAGCCTATCCCAGCTGACTACGGGCGAAAGGCGGGGTACACCCTGGACAAGTCGCCAGGTCATCACAGGGCTGACACAGACACAGACAACCATTCACACTCACATTCACACCTACGGTCAATTTAGAGTCACCAGTTAACCTAACCTGCATGTCTTTGGACTGTGGGGGAAACCGGAACACCCGGAGGAAACCCACGCGGACACGGGGAGAACATGCAAACTCCACACAGAAAGGCCCTCGCCGGCCCTGGGGCTCGAACCCAGGACCTTCTTGCTGTGAGGCGACAGCGCTAACCACTACACCACCGTGCCGCCGCGTAAGGGTCAAGGCCGGAAAACCATACTGGGTGCCAGTGATCTTCGGGCCCTTAGACGGCACTGCATCACATACAGGCATGCTTCTGTATTGGAAATCACAAAATGGGCTCAGGAATATTTCCAGAGAACATTATCTGTGAACACAATTCACCGTGCCATCCGCCGTTGCCAGCTAAAACTCTATAGTTCAAAGAAGAAGCCGTATCTAAACATGATCCAGAAGCGCAGACGTCTTCTCTGGGCCAAGGCTCATTTAAAATGGAGTACTAGATGAACCACCCTAATTTGAGTAAAACTGAAAAATGTGTAATCTAAGTTTATATTATTAACCTTACTTTCACGTTATAAGTTAAACAGATGTTATATTAAACTTTGTCTTGTCAACATTTTGGAAATTGTTTGTGTTTATTGAGATATTGTTTAAAATGTTACTTTTCAAAGGGGGTGTACTCATTTACGCTCAGCACTGTAGATAGACAGACAGACAAACAATAGGCTATTTGCAGGAATTGGTCACGTGTCAATTTTCCCCATAGCAACAAGCCCGTGGTGGGCAAGCTAACTTGACATTCCTTGACAACCATAAGAGTTTAACTGGCGATGCGAAGCAATCCATTTCTATAATAGCTGTTTTTACCTTTTCTACTGTCTTTTTTGACCCGAATTTTCGTGTGCACTTGGAAAAGGTTTGTGGTTTTAACTTCTGTCCTAAGTTAAAGCGAATCATTATCCGTAAAAGAGAGTTTTTTGGACTTAAGTTGGTCGCCGCCGAAAGAAAATCACGTGCGAAATGGCGGATTTCTCAGGTATGTTTATAACTCATAATTTCTCCTTTTCTACCTTTATCATTCTCGAAAATAAATACAGATATATCTGTAGATGTGTTTTTAGCCGAAGTGCACACGAAAATTCGGGTAAAAAAAAAAAACAGTAGAAAAGGTAAAAACAGCTATTATAGAAATGGATTGCTTCGAATCGCCAATCAAACTCTTATGGTTGTCAAGGAATGTCAAGTTGGCTTGCCCACCACGGGCTTGTTGCTATGGGGAAAATTGACACGTGACCAATTCCTGCAAATGGCCTATTCTAGATTTAGTTATACAAAACTGTAACAGCTCAAAACGCCTCAGAGTAGTGGTTTCTCAATACCAATGAACTCCTGAAAGCATTCAGTCCCTTATATTTGTGTTCACTCAAATATAAACTCTGAAGCCAAAGAGCTCGATCCCAAACCCTTCTGCTCTCTACCGCACCAATCCTTACACAACTCACTGCAGCAGGCGGCGATTTCCGCTACACTTCCAGCCTGTGCACAATTACAAACACAGAAAACATCACACTTTACTAATAAAGGCCCGGCTGATCTTCCGCACTGGTCAGGAATCTCATCCGACCGCAGAGCTCCAATTCCGGGAGAAGCCACTCATCTTAGCGGCGCTAAACACAGAACCAATGCCATGATTTCGCAACTGAACCGACATACCTTTCACCAAAATCGACCACTACGTCCCTCAAAAGTCTGCGCAAGAGGATTAGAGGTCCTGAACTGGAGCAGCATCTTCCCACACACCTTTCATTACATATTTTCTGCACGCTGTAGCAGCTACACGGTATCCGCCCCTCAACGGATCATGACCTTTGTTTCCTAGCCAATGAGGAGAGAGAAAGGCGGGGCTACTTAGCTATTCCTACTAGATACTAGCGTACTAAATAGTATGAAAGGCTCACGGCTGTGATGGTGTGGACTGTGGGTTTGGCATGCTGTTTAGTGCGTTAGTATTCAGCTCTGGATGTAGTGAACCCAGCTGTACCTCCATAAATTAACCTGTTTCAATTAGAATATGAGCACAGCGTGTTGGGTGATTTATAGAGAGGTCATGGATATGCAAAGACACACTAAGGTCAAAAAAGAAATAAGAAGTGCAATCCGAGCGCCATCATCTGGTCAATTATGGATATTTTCAACCAGGGGTCTTCAAACTATTTGGAGAAAAGGACTCCTTTAAAGGAGTCGGTGGTGTAGTGGTGTAGCACGGTGGTGTAGTGGTTAGTGCTGTCGTCTCACAGCAAGAAGGTCCTGGGTTCGAGCCCTGGGGCCGAGCCCTGGGGCCGGCGAGGGCCTTTCTGTGTGGAGTTTGCATGTTGTCCGCGTGGGTTTCCTCTGGGTGCTCCGGTTTCCCCCAAAGACATGCAGGTTAGGTTAACTGGTGACTCTAAATTGACCATAGGTGTGAATGGTTGTCTGTGTCTATGTGTCAGCCCTGTGATGACCTGGCGACTTGTCCAGGGTGTACCCCGCCTTTCGCCCATAGTCAGCTGGGATAGGCTCCTGCGACCCGGCAAGGCAAGTTTATTTATATAGCACATTTCATACACAATGGCAGTTCAATGTGCTTTACAGACGCAAAAACAGTAAACAATAGAGAAATAAAATTACATAAAATAATTTTATTTTTAATCTAAAACAATTAATTAAAAGAATTAAAAGAAAATAATAAGAATTAAACAATAGTAGAAATAAAATAATAAAATGCCAAAAAGAAAAAAGGAGAAAAAGAAAAAGAAACCAGCGGAATAAAATAGAATAAAATTAAAGTAAATTTAAAACATACAGAGAAAGTAAAGATTATAAAAAATGTAAAAAAAAATATTAATTATTTAACAGAAAGCATCTGAGAACAGCTTGGTCTTTAACCTAGATTTGAAGCTGCCAACAGCAGGAGCATTTTTAATGTCCTCTGGCAGTTGGTTCCATAGATGTACTGCATAGTAGCTAAAAGCTGCTTCACCACACTTTGTTTTAACAACTGGTTTTAATAGTAAATTTTTCTGTTGCGATCTGGTAGATCTGATTGGGTTAGGCCGCTGCAACATATCAGAGAGGTAATTGGGCCCTGTACCATTTAGAGATTGGGCCCTGTACCATTTAGAAGGATAAAGCGGCTAGAGGAGATGAGATGAGACTCCTTTAAAGTGCTGATGACACGAATATGACTCTATGCAATTTCTTAAAAAAACTATACAAAATGGCAAACATGTTAGATTTCTGTTATAATTACGTGAAAAGAAGCTGTTGTTACACGAATATCCAACTTTTAATTGCACAGCGCAAGAAAACTGGGTCCGTGGCTCGCGGCCATGCTGTGACGTCAGCGGAAGAACACGCTGCGGTTCACTGGCTGTTCTACTCAATGGAAATGGCGCATGAAAACGCCGGTGAACTCTCTAGTGCTAGCTCTTCAACAACCAAATACTGGTACTTTAAGCAGTGATCATGATGGCATGATTTTATCTGATTTTAAATAAACGAGATTGATAATAATGTGAATGTTCACAACTAGTACATACAAACTCTGCAGCTTCTGATTCAGCAGCTGCATCATACTCCGCAAAAACATCAGCAAGAACCTACAATATAAATGGAAATGCAATACACTAAGCTCAAATGACTTTTGGAAAGTATAATTTCTAAATTTTTTCTACATATTCTTGAAGTCGGTCATCGGGGTATTTGCTACCGTTCCCTAACAACGCATGGCAAAGGGTAAAGTGTAGTGTTGCTACGAGTACTTGCTAAAGCCTCCGGTGGAAGATCCTCGATGTGCTGATAAGACATACAGTTCTATATAACACACAAGTGTCACGATAATCACAAAACAGATGCAAATTGTTAAAATACCTCATTTTTAAGCAATCATGTGTTGATCTCTTCCGAATAGAATCTATGATAGCCTACCCTCTTTACCCTTTGCCTCTCGTTGCTAGGCGGCAGTTACATGAAAGCCGCAAGCTTTCACAAGCAAATACATGACTGATATCACGCCGACTTTATGATTACATTTATGATTATCATGAATGTGTACTCTATGATGTGTACTCTATGAGCGCTCTGGAGCGAGTCACTTCCAAGATGGCTGCACAGACCGCATGGTTACTATTTTTAGCATCATGTCAGAGCACTCTATAGCTCTACGTACCTTTATCTTATATCGTTTCTCAACACATGTTCTGACAGGAGGACTGTCTTTGGAGGAGTCGCCTTGTCCCAGGCGACTGCTGGATCCGGCATAGCTACTAGTAGACCCCCTCCGGAATACTGTAGACACTGCTGATGGCAGCAACACACGTTTGTGCTGAACTGAACACCCAAGAGATTCCTTTAAGCTGGGAAGGGTGTCAAAACAATCCAAATCGAAGTGTTCAGAGCACAGGACGGATGTTGGTGAGGGCTCCCACTTGTCACGAGTGCGCCTGACTTGCTTCACCCACTTCGCATGCAGCTCGGGATCTCTGGGAAACTTGAATAAACTTACCCCATCCTTGTGGGTTTTGGAGCAAAAGCCGGCAACACAATGCGAAGGCATAATATATAGATATCAGCTGGATAGTACAGTGGTAATGCTCACTGACTACGACGCAGGAGATCGGGGTTCGAATCCCGGTCGGGGCAAAACATCATCCAGTAAGGGTCCTTAGGCAAAACCCCTCATGATATATCAGCCTACCTCAGGAATGAGTGAAAACATAACTGATAAAGTCATACCGGCTCAGACGTCGCCCGGGTCAACAAGGTCTGCGTCAGTTGCTAGGGAACCAGGGCAAACTGATGAGAAATGGGCTACTGGAACAAGACATCGATGGACGAGGACAGAAAATACGGATTTACTATACAAGCAATCCCAGAGAGAGGGGATACATGCAGAGAATGTGGGACCATTGGATACTTCGAAACCCACAATCAAGGCTAACAAAGAAACGGCTATTAGCCCAGTGTTCCAACATCCATAATCGAAATCTGCTATCACAACTAGAGATTAATGAAATACAACAACGATGCTACGGCAAGGGGGAGCCAGGAAGACAGGTCAGCGGGGAGATGTCATCATCCCCACAACCAGAGATTGGGTACCAAGCCCAAACAGCTAACAGCCTCAACACAAGAGCTGCTGACCTGAGAAGGAAGATCGTGACCCAACTGGAAACCTGGAGCCCCCGACAAATACCGAAGCTGAGTTGCCAAGTACCTTCAGTAGATGTGAATGCTGCTCTGAAGACAATCTCCACAAGAACCATCACTGAGACCAACAAGCTGATACACAGTACAGCAACAGTAATCATGGAGATGCTTGGTGGGCTCAAGGTGGGCTCGGGACATAAACAGTATCCACCATGGAAGAGACGATTAGAGGCCAAGATAAAGGCAGCAAGGAGAGAAGTTAGCCAGCTAGCTGAACTACAGAAAGGGAACATGGTGAATAAAGGGGCACCCAGGAAGTACAACTCACTCTCCATACCAGAGGCACTCGAAACTGCCAAACAGCGACTAACAGCTCTGGCCACCCGGTTGAGGAGATACACCAAGGAAGGAGAGGCCAGGAGAATAAACAAGCTGTTCTCCACTGAACCAGCCAAGGTGTACTCTCAATGGCAGGGGAACAACAACCGGTCAGACCCACCAAGAGCTGAGGTGGAAAAATACTGGAAAGACATATGGGAAAGAAAGGCATCACACAACACCGATGCCCAATGGTTAGTGGACCTAAGAGCTGACCACAGCAACCTCCCAGAACAAAAACCAGTAACCATCTCAATGGCAGACGTCCAAGAAAGAGTGTCAAAGATGAAGAGCTGGACAGCACCAGGCCCCGATATGATCCATACGTACTGGCTGAAGAAGCTAACTGCACTCCATGAACGCCTAGCAGCACAGATGAACCAGCTGCTGAGGGATGGAACCCACCCAGAATGGCTAACCCAAGGCAGGACAGTCCTAATCATGAAGGACCCCCAGAAGGGACCCATCCCATCCAACTACCGGCCAATTACCTGTCTCTGCACAACATGGAAGGCCCTGTCAGGCATCATTGCGGCAAAAATGAGTAAGCATGTGGCTCAATACATGAGCGAGGCACAGAAAGGAATTGGCAGTAACACCAGAGGAGCCAAGCACCAGCTACTGGCCGATAGAACAGTCGCCCGAGACTGTAAGAAGAGACAGACCAACCTGTGCACTGCCTGGATTGACTACAAGAAAGCCTACGACTCAATGCCACACACATGGATACTGGAATGTCTGGAACTGTATAAGATCAACAGGAACCTAAGGACCTTCATCCAGAACTCAATGGAAATGTGGAAGACAACCCTAGAGGCCAACTCAAAACCCATTGCCCAAGTCAACATCAAGTGCGGCATATACCAAGGAGATGCGCTATCACCACTGCTGTTCTGCATAGGCCTGAACCCCCTCAGTCAGATCATCACGAAGAGCGGCTACGGGTACCGATTCCGTAGTGGGGCAACAATCAGCCACCTGCTCTACATGGATGACATCAAGCTGTATGCCAGGAATGAGCGAGAAATAGACTCGCTGATCCACACCACCCGGATCTACAGCGATGACATAGGGATGTCATTCGGATTGGACAAGTGTGGCCGGATGGTCTCAAAGAGAGGCAAGATGATCCGGACTGAAGGGATTGACCTACCAGAGGGCAACATAGGTGATATCCAAGACAGCTACAAGTACCTTGGCATCCCACAGGCTAATGGAAACCATGAAGAGGCCACAAGGAAGTCAACCACAGCCAAATACCTCCAGAGAGTAAGGCAGGTCCTGAAAAGTCAGCTGAATGGTAAAAACAAGGTCCGAGCCATCAACATGTACGCACTACCAGTCATCAGATACCCCGCTGGTATCATAAACTGGCCAAAGGAGGAGATAGAAGCCACAGATATCAAGACTAGAAAGCTCCTCACCATGCATGGAGGGTTCCACCCCAAGTCCAGCACCCTGAGACTATACACTAAGCGGAAAGAGGGAGGCCGAGGGCTAGTGAGCGTCAAGACCACGGTCCAGGATGAAACATCGAAAATCCGAGAATACATCAGAAAGATGGCCCCAAAGGATGAACTTCTAAGTGAATGTCTCAGGCAGCAGAACCCTGATGAGAGTGCAGAGGAGGAGGAGGAACAGACAACCTGGAGAGACAAACCCCTACATGGCATGTACCACCGTCAGATAGAGGAAGTGGCTGATATCAAGAAATCCTACCAGTGGCTGGATAATGCAGGACTGACAGACAGCACAGAGGCACTAATCATGGCAGCACAAGAACAGGCCATAAGCACAAGAGCCATAGATGCCAAGATCTACCAGAGTAGATCAGACCCAAGATGCAGACTGTGCAAAAAAGCCCCTGAAACAGTCCAGCACATAGTAGCAGGGTGTAAGATGCTAGCTGGATCAGCGTACATGGAGAGGCACAACCAAGTGGCTGGGATAGTATACAGGAACATCTGCAACCAGTATGGAATAGAAATACCCAAGTCCCAATGGGCCATACCACAGAAGGTGGCTGAGAACAATAGGGCCAAGATTCTGTGGGACTTCAGCTTCCAGACTGACAAACAGATCCTGGCTAACCAACCGGACATAGTGGTGGTGGACAAAGAGCAGAAGAGGGTGGTGGTGATAGATGTGGCGATCCCAGCTGACGCCAACATCAGGAAGAAGGAACATGAGAAACTTGAGAAGTATCAAGGGTTGAAAGAGCAGCTGGAACGGATGTGGAAGGTCAAGGGTTGCGTGGTCCCCGTGGTAGTGGGGGCACTTGGGGCAGTAACCCCCAAACTGGGAGAGTGGCTCCAGCAAATCCCAGGAACAACATCTGAAGCCTCAGTCCAGAAGAGCGCAGTCCTAGGAACATCGAAGATGCTGCGCAGAACCCTCAAACTCTCAGGCCTCTGGTAGAGGACCCGAGCTTGAGGATGACATGGATAGCACACACACACACCCCCACACACCCCCACCCCCCCACCCCCCCGCCAGGGGTGAGAAGGAGATTTTTATATATATATATATATATATATATATATATATATATATATAAAATGTATAATAATGTATAATAAAAATACTAATAATGATAAACTGAACACCTGCCGCATCAACAACAAACTGGTAAGTTAGGAGGAAGGTTCTTTCGCTGACGTCATATAGCTCCTCCTCCTCCTCCGTCTCCTGGGTGCTGCAGCCCCGTCAAATTTGCCCAAATAGCCGCGTTTTTTTATCATAACTTGTAAAATAGGCGCCTTTGTGAATTAATATATGGATCATCGGGAATTACTTTTTATGTTATAAAACATCGCCAAAGATGTCAAAAATGTGTCATCAGCACTTTAACTGTAAAATAAATTCCATAGAATCCCCCAGCACAGATTTATTTAATGTTTACAATAATGTTTTGTGGGGCGGCACGGTGGTGTAGTGGTTAGCACTGTCGCCTCACAGCAAGAAGGTCCGGATTCGAGCCCCGTGGCTTGTGAGGGCCTTTTTGTGTGGAGTTTGCATGTTATCCCCGTGGGTTTCCTCCGGGTGCTCCGGTTTCCCCCACAGTCCAAAGACATGCAGGTTAGGTTAACTGGTGACTCTAAATTGACCGTAGGTGTGAATGGTTGTCTGTGTCTATGTGTCAGCCCTGTGATGACCTGGCGACTTGTCCAGGGTGTACCCCGCCTTTCACCCGTAGTCAGCTGGGATAGGCTCCAGCTTGCCTGTGACCCTGTAGAACAGGATAAAGCGGCTAGAGATAATGAGATGAGATGAATAATGTTTTGTCTATTTATAAGAGACCAAAAACCATTTCACTTTTTCACTGATTTATTCCCATTGACAAAACACATTAGGTTCAACCAGTAGATCCATGACCTTATTTATAAACTGATTTGTTTTTGAGTTATTGAGGTTTGGCTAAATCCTCCTTTAATTCCAGTCAAATAGACAAATAAAGCTATGCTTCACAGACCCCTGGGAGTCCCAGAACCTCAATTTAAGAACCTCTTATGGTTTAAATTATAAGAAAAGCTGAAGTGTTAGGCAAAGCTCAAAAATCAAGTAGCGTAGTGTGGAATAGTTTATAATAGAAAGTCTTGGAAGCTGTTTGACATACAGTATATTGCCCCTTTTCCTCCTCTTTCAAACTAATTGTTTTCTCAGACCAGAATATGTACCCTGATGTCAAGTGTCCATCAGTTGTACATAAGCACTTGATTTCTGACCCAGGGAATTTGTTCTCCTATATCCACATTTACTGGATATGAGCAATCGCGCACTCTGATTGGCTACTCTACTACTAGGCTATCAGCTCATATACCATGAATAGAGAAAAACAAAATGGCGGAGCGTGTTGCTGAACCAACTGAAGACGAAATAAAAACTCTACTCGAAAACAAAGCCCCAAAAATACAAAAAAAGCAACAAAATATGGAATAAAAGTGTTTGATGGTAAAAACATATTTTTTATTTTTCAAGAATTATTATTATTATTATAGCATTTTTCACAAATTGCTACTGTCATTTCGCCAGTTTGTTCACATTCTAAGCAGAAATTATTTTGTCGGACGTTTTGTATGAAGTTTTTATTTATCGAATTTGCAAAAAATAAAAATAAAACTGCTCTGTTTCTCAAAATCCAGTGAATGTGGATAGAATAAAACAGTTATTCCATTCGATCTCATTACATGGTTTATAGCCAACTAGGTGCTACGTGCCTCATCGTCTATCAGCTCATGTACGACTCAATTTCGTGGAACAACTGTTAAATATACAGAGAGAGAGAGAGAGAGATGACAAAACATATTTTTGACTGCATATCATTTTCCAAAGGGCGGCACGTGTAGTGGTTGTAGTGGTTAGCACCGTCGCCTCACAGCAAGAAGGTCTGGATTCAAGCCCAGCAGCCGACGAGGGCCTTTCTGTGTGGAGTTTGCATGCTCTCCCCGTGTCCGCGTGGGTTTCCTCCGGGTGTTCCAGTTTCCCCCACAGTCCAAAGACATTTAGGTTAGGCTAATTGGTGGCTCTAAATTGACCATAGGTGTGAATGTGAGTGTGAATGGTTGTCTGTGTCTATGTGTCAGCCCTGTGATGACCTGGCGACTTGTCCAGGGTGTACCCCGCCTTTCGCCCGTAGTCAGCTGGGATAGGCTCCAGCTTGCCTGCGACCCTGTAGGACAGGATAAGCGGCTACAGATAACGGATGGATGGATGGATCATGTTCCAAAGCTTAGTATTATGAGACATTCAACATGACCAGGATGACTAGAAACCTTGACAGACAGCTACCCTAGAATTTAAATAAAATAAAATAAAAAATCTAAATGTGATTCAGTCATTTATTAATTCAAATTATTCAAAGCCTGTCCCAGGAACACTGTATGTGAGACATGAATACACCTAGGTCACCATGCGCGCGCGCACACACTGACACCTAGACATTCTACCTACTGGTATATTTTTGGGACGTGGGAAGGAACTAGAGATTATGCACAGAAACTTTGTTGCCTAAACTGAGGTTCAAACCACAGACCCTGAAGCTGTGAGACAGCCACACTATCCACTGCGACACGATAATTCAAAACGCAAAAATAGCTGGGTACCATTGGTGAATGTGATTGTCAGCTGATTCCAAGGGCCATATGTGGAGAGAGGATTGAAGGGAGTGCTAGGAACAAAAATTCTCCAGTAGAATAAAAACAACAAAAACAAAGGCTCATTGTGTTGGGGGCCCAGTGCATTCATCAGGAAGCCAAAAAGTTCTGCTGCTCAAAGCCTAAAATATTATTCATTCACAATTCTATTTTTTTTACAGCTCCCCTGTGACTATAGTTCAGTAAATCTTAATATAAATTCATTCAAACCACATTGTGAACCAATGAATTTTATTTCACTTGAGTGAATTGAGTCCACCACTTGACGTTACAGAAATGTGTCCCATCAGCAAGTACGCTTTTTCTTCAGTGTCACGGTTTTATGTTCTTCTTTGCTGAGTCACGTTAAGACACTGATTTATTTTCACAACATCAAACAGATCCAACTTCAATCCTCAGGATCTGATCAACGGTGATTTATGGTGGTGCTGACAGTGTAGAAAAAAAATGTTTATATGATTATTACATTAAGGCTTTGTCTATTGTCTTTTTGTGATTTTGTCTTGTAGCATTTATTAACCCAGGGTCATTATGCTTATTCATGTCTACACCATGTGAGATATGAGTCAGCACTCTCAGTTCCTATTTAACAAACAAGGGGGAGGGAGGGAAGTATATATTAAAAAAGAAAACAGAGATGATGAAGAAATCAGACCAAGGATAATCTCAGGCTGGTAGTTGTGGTTTCACAATTATTTGTAAGCAGCTATCGGTCTTCTCGCAGAAGGGACCTGCATTGTTGCATCAAATTATTAAAGATTGTCAGTTTCTGAAATGGATACTGCAAAAATGAAAGGAGCAAAGAGTGTTGGCAGGTAAGCAGATAGCACACTTATTAATACATTTCTCTACAGTATGCTTCATTAATACTAGTTGGAACAGGTGGATTCTTGAGAAAAAAGGATGTTTTAGAAGAAAACCATGCAAATAAAGTGACGCACGATCTAAGAGACTTGACCGGACATTTGGTCCTCTTATCTATCAGTGAGTGCCAATTGAAAACGGTGCCATTTGTTTGTGCACTCTATTCTCAAGAAACTCTCACTGTCTCTATTTGATCAGCTATTGGAATGACCATCAATATGTCTCTGGATAGTTGTAAATTTATTTTATTTTAAGTAGTCATGTGGTGTGAACATCACAAACACAGTGAAGACTGTATTTGCTGTTCGTCCACAGCGATCTGTCAGAGCAGATAAAAGAGGTGACCAAAGACAGCCATGTACGTGCTGAGAACACCCAGCTAATGCTCAACTACCAGAAAGGACAGATCACTCTACCGCAGTACAAGGTGAGAATACTCAGCAAGAACTACACCTTTCCCAATTAATTGGTTGAGTAAATATTTAAATTATTGGACAGTCATAGAGAACATTTCATAAAAATGTTCAATTTGTAGAAGAAATATAGAGTAGTCAGCACTGTTTTCAGGAAAACTCAGCCCTACAGAAACTGACCTCAACTAGCATCAGCTTTCTGTTCCTTTCTCAGTAGTAAAAGCAGTTCTCTAAATTCACATGCCCATTTCTCAAAGATTTCCTTTTTTCCCCCCCTTTCTTTGGCTTACAGATTCTTCTGTGCTCCCTGTACAAGATCTACCAAGCGCTGGAAGAGGAACTGGACAGGAACTCGGCCCATCCAGCTGTGGAGCCCATCTACTTTCCTCAGGAGTTAGCCAGATTGGAGCCCCTTGAGAGAGATCTTGAATATTTCTTTGGGCCACAGTGGAGAAAGAGAGTCACAGTACCTGCTGCAACACACAGATACACAGAGAGGCTCCGAGAGGTACAGCTTTTTATGCCACATTAAGGAGGGTCACATTAATGAATACATTTTAATCGTTTTTGTCTGACTGTCGTTTGCACAATGTCATCTGATTTGGAGGCTGTTGCGAAATAAGAAAGCAATTTTCACAATCTCTGTTTCCTGAAAATTGTATTTATTTTTTTTAGGAAAATAGGAAAAAGGGAAAATAGGAAAAAGAACAAGTAAATAAATTGTAGGAACACACACACACATAAAGTCAGGGGGGAAGCACAATCATTGTAGCACAACTCCAGTGATCAAAATTTGGGGTAGATCATTTTTTCAATGTACATTAAAAGTTTAATCAAAATGTTTACGCAGCTCCAGCACATCACCACACTATAGGAAAGGTGATTTTGTCAAACTTAGCTCCTGATTCACCAGAATATAGATGTGAAATTCAATTCAATTGTATTTGTATAGCACTTTTAACAATAGACATCATCACAAAGTAGCTTTACAGAAATATACTCAGCAAAAATAAAAACTTGACACTCATTATTTTTCAAATAGTGTTTAGAAACTTTTCTTGAAAGAGTTCTTGTTGTGATTATGGTTAAATGCATTGTCAAGGGCATTACGTCACACATTCATTCTGCTGGTCGGGCCTACGTAGCACGTGCGAGAGCACTGCACGCTAAAATCACGTTTCCACGTGACACAAGTGACGTGACCTATTGATACACGTGCAATTGATCTCACGGTAGCAGAGTAGAGTGTCATCTCAGAAAAACAAGGTTTTATGGTTAATTATTCGTTAATTTGCAATGCCACGACTGTCAAACATTCAGCGTGAACGTGCCATTGGCATGCTGAATACGGGAACATCCGTCACTGACGTTGCGAGGGTTATGGGATGCAGTCGACAGACCATCCATAATCTCCAGACACGTCTCCATCAAACTGGCACCACAGCCGACCGTAAGGAACCCTCCACAGAACTTGCAGGAGCTTGGTGCCATGTTGGTACAAATATGACGGCACATTCCCCAAGCTGTGTTCAGACGCATCATCCAATCCATGAGGAGACGTTGTATCGCAGTTGTGAACGCCCATGGAGGACACACCCGATATTGACATGATTTCATTAAGTTGTGACTCACAGTTTTTGATCATGGACATTGTCGTCGCATTTCCGGTGGAACCGATTCCATGACAAACATGATCTGTATGCTATAGCATCTTTAATGACAAGATAATTGAATACAATCGTTATTTCAAACCTATTTTCCAAAATGTTCAAATTATTGACTTTGAAACGAGTGTAAAGTTTTTATTTTTGTTGAGTATATATAAATTCAGGATATAAATTTTTAAACATGTGAATTTATAAATTCACCTCTAAAGCGCAAGGCTGAGGCAATGGTAGCAAGGAAAAACTCCCTGAGATGACATGAGGAAGAAATCTTGAGAGGAACCAGACTCAAAATCCTAACCCAGCCTCATTTGAGTGATAACAGATAGTGTGATTATAAATAACACATTTCTATAAGTGTGTCCTATATGCAGGGGCGTATCAAGCTTTCCAAAAGTGGGGGTGTTTTGGAATGGGGAAACCATATCATTAGAAATCGGTTTATGGCTATATACACACCTGGCGTGTACACTGTGATGTACTGTCAATGACCGATATGGAACTTTTTCATATCCATGGTCCATGGATGCAAATGAAAGGGAGGACAGCAGAAAGCGTATAAATCCAATTGACTCCAGCCAAGCTCTGCATTTCATGCAGAGATCTATCATGTTGGGTTTTGGTGTTGTTACTGCCAGGGCTATGTAATTATTCAGTAAGTGAAGGCAAAAAGTATTGAGTGATAATTCTAGGTAACAGGATACTGTTCTATAACAGAGATGTCAGTATTGCTGCCTACACTGGTATACACTGATATAAACAAAACCAAAAACTTCACATAGCCCAAGAAGTCATACACAGTGCATAGATCATTCAACGTTTGATAATCACACGAGTCGACACGAGTCACATTAGCATAGCTAATATTGCCTCTCTCTCTCTAGCCGGCTAGTATGCTACTAACATTAAGCATTTCAATCAATACTGCCTTAAATAAAACTGGTGCACCACGGATCCTCGATCTTGAAAGGAGTGCAGTGGTTGAGTGATTGAGCAGTAGGTTACTCAAAGTAGTGGCACGTTTGCAAGCCTGTGGGTGCAGGGGTAATATAGTCAACTTACTTGGGTCTTCTTGAAAAAGGAGTCAATCGTCCCCTGCCTTTTCCTTTTCTGCATCCTTGTCAATATTGCACAACAAAAGAGGACAGCATTAATAGTCCTATGGAAATTAACACAATCTTTTAGGGCATGGCACCTGGGACAACTGTTTGAACGACGGCATCGCAAGCGCTTTGAGAAGGGTCTGTCTGCAGAGCCGCAGAGCCAGGCACAGTAAGCACCGCATGCGACATCAAACCTGGAACGGTGAATCAGGAGCGGTAAAACTGGTGTTGGCTCTGCAGCTCTGCAGACAGATACTGTATTATTGAGCGCTTTCGGCACGCTACGCAAACTGGCTATTATATTCACGCAACTGCTGATTGGTCGGGTGAGAAAAACTGTTTTGAGTCCGTTGTGTGGCTGTTTTTTGTCTAACGTTATGGCAATAGTTTACTTCCTTGTTACACATTTTATAGTAGCTGTATAATTTTCATAATGATGTCATTTTAATCTGACAAAAGTGCGGGGGATGAAATTGTGTTTCAACAAAAGTGGGGGGATGAAACGTACGCATCCCCCGCGGGTGATACACCCCTGCCTATATGGTCAAAAAGTGCAACTGGGTAACCAAGTCCCTTCCTATGCCATGTGGCGCATAGGGCGGCGCCGATCTCTGTAGCCCTCGGCCTCTCGCCTATTACATAGCTAGGGTTAGAGTGGGTGGGCTAGTCCTCTGGTAACCGCGAGAGTTTGACTCCCCACTCGCATCTGTATTGCAGCATGCTTTGCCAGACAGCAGTAGGTACCATTTTTATGATGGTCTTTGGTATGACCCGACCGCACGGAGAACTCGCGATCTCCCAATTGAGATGAGAGGCGGACACGCTAACCACTAGGCCAACTCACGGTCAACTGGGTAACCAGGAAATGCTTTATAGTTTTAACATGAAGTCTCTTTTGTTGAAGTTATCAACTGTTCATTGATGAAGAGTTGCGTGCAAAACGGTTCATGGCAACTGCATTCCTAAAGTTATGGCAATTGTAGTCCTAAGCAATTGTAGCAAAACTGTTTGTATTCATTTTCCAAAGCCATGTTCCAAGTGTATTTTTTTGACTGTCCATATGGAGCCATCCTCCACAGGAGCAAAGTGATGAGAACTAGGGCATCAGGATGGATCAGGCAGGTCCGGAGAGCAGGAAAGGTCAGCATCACTGGTATCTCAGAAGTGGTATGGGTAGCGGGGGAGAAACAGTTAGATATGCCCAGTGTCATCTAATGGTTAAGAACAATGTACCTTGTGCATTGAATGTAAGCAGGGACTCCAGCAAGACTAACTATGACAGCATAACTAAAAGGGAAAGTCAGAAGGTAACACAGACACGAGGGCACCCTGGGACATAAAGTGGCGAGCCACTACACTGTCAACAAACCTGAATGAATGCGTGAGAGTTTGGGGGGGCAGCATTCATATATTCCACTTTATCAAAACACTCTATGCCCAAGAACCCTCCAGGTCTGTTCCTTTACCTAATAAAAGGCTATTAACAAAAGGCTTGACTGAACCAATATGTTTTCAGCCTAGACTTAAAGTGCATATCACAGGTAAATTCAGGAGCAAGATCAATGTAATTCTCCTATTTTATATTAAACTTTGGTCAAATATCTGTCACATTTTGTATTTTGTGCAATTTTTTTACCTTGCGCAATACCAGAAAAATTCAGTTGAAACTAGAAAAGCACTCGGAGAGCGCAGACCTCCACCAAGAATCCTTTAAAAAATTCCGGGATCCAGACGGTGATCCGGATCACTGCCAAAATTTAATGGATTGTTACTTGTGCCCAGTCACACCTCTGGAAAAAAATTCAGAGCAATCCATTCATAACTTTTTCCGTAATGTTGCTAACAGACAAACCAACAAACATACAAACCAGCGCTACCGAAAACATAACCTCCTTGGCGGAGGTAATCAAGCCATTTGAGGCGAATTGGTCCGCCTCTGAAAAAACTTGCCATTTGGATTTCCCGGCAAACATTGATTTTCGTGACGTCACGTGCGGGACGCCTCCTTCTGAATCCTACGTCAGCGCTGGTTTGTTTATGAGAAAACGACCTGGTGGTTTTCTGCAAATTTCTTCAACGTTATCACTTAATTATTAAAATGGTTAACAGATGTATCGTAGGAGGGTGTAGCAACACCAATCTTGATGGGATTAGTACTCATCGTTTCCCAAAAGACCGGACAATGAGAGAGAAATGGGAGCGCTTGGTCTACACAGGCTGTGCACTGAAACCGTGCAAGCTCTCGCAGCCTGCTGGCGCTTCCGCAGGTGACGTCACAAATCTGGCTCCAGACTCCCTTGGGATTTTTCCAGATGCGTTTTGTTATTTTATTTTCTTCTGCTGTAGACAGATGGTCTTGTGCAAAATTACCCTTCTGGATGTGTGTGTAAAGGAACATACTTTCATATAAAAAAAAAACGAAATTGGTCCAGAATAGGGCTGGGTACCGGTACAAAACCGGTATTTCTTGCTGGACCAGTCCAAAAAAAAAATCAGTGGACCGGTTGTTGGACCCAGGGCTGCGTTAACCCTTGCCGAGGGCCTGGGCAGACACCCCCCCGAGGCCCCACCCCCGCCTGTTGTCAACTGCGCTCAGCAAATTCACCCCCTCAGACGTGCCTGTCTAACTAGACACAGAAACTTAAATAATGACAGTGGCACAATTAGAAATACTATTGAACGATAAAACTTTATATCCATCAACACCTGTTTAATCGAGAAAAAGCAATGGTGAAATAGGCAATTGCATGGTGAAAAAATCCATCAGACATCACGGTTAACAAGTCTGGTTAACTAAAGTTTAGCCTCAAGAAGCCTTTGAATGAGTGAGTCAATGAACAACATGTCAAGAACATAACCTAGGCCTACAACAGTTTCTTTAGTATTCAGAACAAGAACATTCATTTGGGATATAACCGTTCGTTTTCATTTTGGAATCCAGGCGACTTTTAACTTGTGAAAACAAAGAGCGATAACAAAGAAAGAAAAATATCTTGCTTCTCAGAAATAAATCTCAAAATGTTAGGCTATGTGAAACATTTCATCCTTTCACACACGTAATGTCCCAAACAGCAGTGGCACACAGCTTTGCGCATTCAGTTTGACAGCTATGGGTCAACTTACAAGGGCACTTTCCTACTTTTCTGGAAAGCGAAGTCATTAATTAAATTACTGAACTCAAGCTGGCGTAGCGTGTGAAGACATGGTGGACAGTGATCATATTGACAATGACAGGTGATTTATGCGACGGGACAAGGTGGGCTTCCTTACGGGTGGCAAAATGCATGAAAAATGTTATCAATATGATCAAAACTTCTGAAAATATCGTTTCATATTTTCCGATCTCGCTACCTCCGAGGCCCCGGGCAGCTGCCCATGAAGCCCATTAGGATAACACGTCCTTGGTTGGACCGATTAGAAAATTCACAGTACCAGGCTACCAGCAGGCGGTCACATAACAATGTTACCAGTCTAAGAAAATAACAAAACAGAGCAGATTTAGCTATCCGTGGTTACTCTCTTTCGAAGACATTCGCTGTGAATCATATCAAGAAACACTTAAAGGATGAGTCAACAGACAGCGAGGCGAGTATAGTTAGTTTTGAGACAAAGTGCGAACCTGAAAAATTATATCAATCAAGAATAGTGATCCGACACATGCATACACTTGTACTCATGTAAATTTACACGCGAAATAAAAATGACACCCAAACAAACCACAAATTAGTTTACCGATATTTTTTTCCTTCCTGTGTGCCCATAGTCAGCTTATTTCCATGAGTTTGGAAAGCCAAAATCCATCAATAAACAAAGAAACTGGCACTCGCCGCTTGCTCAGCAAAACACACCGCCATTTTGAATAAGGCTGAGATCTCGGAAAATCTCGCGAGATTTCTGCATATTAGTTGCTTGTGCATTGAAAATAATCATATCATTCTAATATACAATTTGAACATAATTTGTAGGACTCACAAAGACCTGTACTTGTGTCTCGCTCCCCAAAATATGATATAGTACTGCTGCACTACTATAATCAGATCCAGGTCCGGACCTGGACCTGACCTGGATTTTCTGTACCGGTACCCACCCCTAGTCCAGAATATGCACTTTAAACACTGAGACCGTGTTTGAGTCCAGAACACTAACTGGAAGGCTGTTCCATAACTGTGGATCTCTATAAGAGAAGGCTGTGCGTAGCCTTCAGTATTTGAGATACCAACAAGTAGCCTGCACCTTTTGATCTAAGTAGGCATGCTGGGTTATAAAAGACCAGAAGTTGTGAAGAAAGTGCCACATGAAATCATAACTACAGTACACTTCTAAAAACGAGGGTTCCGCAAAGGCATTTTTGTTGGTTAACAGATCTAGCTTTCTAAAGCAGAATTTGTTGCCTTTTCCAAAATGGAATACACCTTGTTGTAATGTCTCTACACATAGAGCCTTTACGGATTCCCTTAGACAAGCCCTTTAACTTGCTAGAATCTCTTCTTTGTAAGTCTGTATCATGTTTGTATTGCCATGTCTTTCTAACCCGTCGATCTTCCTGTGATTCAGATTGGCAGGAGCAGTCCTAATCTCCTCGTAGCTCATGCTTACACCCGTTACCTTGGTGACTTGTCAGGAGGTCAGGTCCTAGGAAAAATTACCCAGAGGTCCATGGGACTTAACGGCAAGGAGGGTGTGGAATTCTTCTCATTCCCTGGCGTGACAAGCCCTCATCGCTTTAAGCAGCTGTACAGGAGCAGAATGAACAGCATTGAGCTGAGTGAGGAAGAGCGCAGGAAAGTTCTGGACGAAGCTGTCAGGGCCTTCGAATTTAACATTGAGGTAAAGTTTAACATGAGGAACTTATGCATGAGCTTTAGTAATGATTGCAAGATTTGTGTAAAACATAGGTAGAGAATGCAATTAAAGATTCACAGAATGATAAACATGTAACTCAGATATGAGTTTTTGGTGTCTGCTTACAACCTGACAAATAACACTGCAGAGGTGCAAAACTAATCTTGTTAAGATCACACATCACTTTCAGCAGTTAAAAAATGTAGAATGCTGCTTTTTCATCAAAAAGTAGATGGACTTTGTAATTTTTTTTTTTTAAAGTCTTGTAGCAGGCGGCACGGTGGTGTAGTGGTTAGCACTGTTGCCTCACAGCAAGAAGGTCCTGGGTTCGAGCCCCGGGGCCGGCGAGGGCCTTTCTGTGTGGAGTTTGCATGTTCTCCCTGTGTCCGCATGGGTTTCCTCCGGGTGCTCCGGTTTCCCCCACAGTCCAAAGACATGCAGGTTAGGTTAACTGGTGACTCTAAATTGACCATAGGTGTGAATGGTTGTCTGTGTCTATGTGTCAGCCCTGTGATGACCTGGCGACTTGTCCAGGGTGTACCCCGCCTTTCGCCCGTAGTCAGCTGGGATAGGCTCCAGCTTGCCTGCGACCCTGTAGAAGGATAAAGCGGCTAGAGATGAGATGAGATGAGAAGTCTTGTAGCTTATAATATGTGATGTGTATGGAAGCATATTGCTGCCACACTAGATTAAAAAAAAAATTAGTATCACATAACATGAAAAGTTTATTGCTATAACAATATCTTTTTCATGTTATAACAATATAATTTCACGTTACAACGTGATAATTTGGTTTCATGTTATAACGTGATCATTTTTATTGTTAAACCGTAAAACGCTTCACATTATAACGTGATAACTTTAAACTGGTTTAAACGAGGTGTGTGGAGAATGAACTGGGGAATAAACTGGATAATATGGCTCATTTACATGATTTAATCAAGCTCTACTTCATGCTTGGGTTGAACTGTGGTAAAATATATTCACATATTCAAACTTCCTGGATCAATAACAATTAAGCGAAACGTTAAAACACAATAGATGTCTCTTTCCTACTGTATCAAGGTAGACAATGAGCTACAACCTAATTTTAATCAAAACGAGTTGCTCTCAGAGCGACTGCAATGAGCGAATTGCACATAACTGCCTACAAATAATGGTCTGCTCATGTGCAGTTAGTTCGCACTTTTGTCAACATGGCTGCTTCCCTAAATTGACAGTAGAAACAGTGAAAACACGAAAAAATTGGTCACGCAAACTTCATAATCAGTATTTTTTAAATTGAATGATAAAACAATTATTTAACTCGGTTTTCACAAAATATCCTGATTTGTTAGTCTCGCAAGCAATTATTTGCCTCGGCATCAGCAAATAATTGCTTGCTCGCCACTAACAAATCACGATATTTTGTTCAACCTCATCCAATATAATTGCTTACTGGTATAACGTGAAATGTGTTATAACAAACTTTTCACATTTTTACAACGATACGGATCCCCCCCCCCCTTTTTTCTGGTGTGGCAGGAATACGCTTCCATATATTACAAAATCACTTCATCAGATTCAGAGATATCATTAAATATTGTATCTTTGCCTAGACTGCCTTTCTATTGTGCCTAGCTAGACTGCCTTTCGATTTCATAAAATCGGTGAAATTTAGTTCCATCTAAAATGTGGTCATTGTGATACATGTTTAAACTACTGAATTCTAGCACTAGCTATCATTTGGGCACAAGAATAAGAAAAGTTGTAATTTTTTTGCACTCATGTAATCTTTGGGTTTTTGTGATAACTGGGGAAATTTAAAAAAAAAAAAAAACACATTGTTCTCTACGACAGGTTTTTGATGACCTTCAAAAAATATTAAGCATCACAGATGCTACTTTGGGTAAGTATTAATTTCCTTCAAAATCTGCCAAAAAAAAAAGCAAGTTATAAAAGCTTTAAAATTTATTTTATCTTATCTTCATAATCATTATTATAGAAAATAAAACAGATTGCAATTTTTTGTGTGATCAGGTGGCAGTGGAACGCAAAACGGATCCACCACAACACCAGCCATTTCGAGCTCTCCAGTTATTCAGTATACATTAGGACTGTGTGTTGTACTGGCAACTGTTGGAATGGGCGTCTATGCTGCTTTTTAAATGTTATACAGAATATATAAGAAACTGTTTACTTTGAATCAATGATAAATAACTGATTAGAAACTAAAGCTGCTTGAAATACAGGACTGAGCCACTGCGATTATGAAAAAGCACGAAAATGACATTTCTGACCAGTTTTCAATTCGTAATTCAAAAACAAGGTGAGCTCACTGAAATTCATTCAAGTTATTTTTTTTGCAATGCAAGATTTAAGCGATTCTGGAAATATTTGACTAATAAATTCACTTCCTGTATACATTTCCTCAAATGTCTCTTTACTGCGGAAACAAACTTATTACCATGGGAAGGAACTGCACATGCAAGTCACCTAACATTTCACAATGCTTTATTATCACTTGTCAAACAAAAAAAAAAAAAAAAACATCATGACAATATCTATCACTGAAGATGCCCTCAGATTTAAACCTAATCACAAACCTGGAGTTTAATAGCATTATTTTGCACAAGCATCTGATGATAAAGAGTAAAAAGCACACAACCTTTAAATCAGTGTATTTGTGCCACAGCTAGAACGAACCAGGATTAAACATTATGGTTTACAGCACAAAAATATCCAACAGCCTGATACTGAAAGGAGAAAAGTCCACATCAGACACTGAACTATTTACAAAAGGTGACACTTTTGATTGAAGAAGCATTTTCAGAAAGATGCTCAATGTGCTTTAAATGTTGTAAAAACACATTTATCGGTTATTACTTAAAGGCAAACACACACACGGTCTTCATCTACTTGACTCTGTAAAGCACCTTCCTCTGCATGCGGTGCTGCAGTTCTCCTCTCCTCAGCATCAAATGAAGGACCTTATAGATGGCATGCTCGGGGTATTTCTGCTCAAAGACAGGAAAGAGAAGACTGTTAGTGTGAGACTGTCTTTGTAGCTGTGAGAATATTGATGAAAGCGCCAACGCAAGTTTAAAACCCAAGTCACAAGTGTGCACAGTTTTGACAGCTAATGATGGCCCTCTGTCCATTAACGGCAACTTCTACAAAGATAGAAAGTAAGGTTCAAGTAGCAAGTCTGCATTGTCACATCCTTCAGCATTCCATTGTTCGAAAAACAAACAATCCGCAACAATGCTGTGATATCCTCAGCCACAGATCACAAACTGCAAGTTGAAATTGAAGGTATTTTCTTCAAAGTGTCTATAATTTTAAATTCTTCCAACTGATCCATTCCATTTTCGGATGCTTAGTCAGTTATAATGGACCAGAATTGGCCTCAGCTGTCTTGCAGGTGGCCACGAAGAGGAAGAAGGAAAAAAAAAAAAATTATATATATATATATATATATATATATATATATATATATATATATATATATATCTCAGGTATATTCTATTCAAAACTTCCACACGACACACAGACGAAGAAAAAAAAAAACAAAGTTCAAAGGGATCAATAACAGTGAATCTGCAGATGCTTTGCTGCACAGAGAGCTCGCAGAGTAACAGTCACATGCAGTGGTGAACAGTTACTATTAGAGCTGGGACTTGAGCTCAGCCAAAACTTAGCCAGACACACCAAAAAAAAAAAAGCAACAGGGCGAAGGATTTTGCAAGGGATTAGCGTCAGGGTGCGAGATAGCTCTGTTGTTTGTAGCAGGGATGAGAGTGGGTGGTAATCAAAAAAGCAGAAAACAAGATGGCGCCGAAGCCAATTTTTTTTTTTTTTTTGGGGGGGGGGGGGGGGGGGGGGGGGGGTCTTGTTTGGGATACCCCACCAGGAAAATTTTGAAAAATAAGGCCTTACAAACCACTTTTCCTGCAATCTGAGCTGTAGTAGATTAAAAAAAAAAAATCTCTGTTGTCTTTTTTATATATTGACATGAAAATATGTTTCAAATCAATAGAAGTATTGTTTGAATTCAAAATAAAATCACATTCTACATTCAAGGGTATGGTTATAATTCATGATCAACAAAAATGACTAAATTCACATTAAACTTAAGTTTTATTAATTCTCAAAATGTTCATATATTAAATAAAATTTCTTAGGGTGACTGACCTTTTTTTAATGAGGACCTATGTCCTCATTAGTTGCATATGATTTCTTCAAAAAGTCTTTTGAAATATTTAAGTTTTCAAAACTGTCAGCATTAATTCAGATTTACTGACTATCATATGCATGTTCAATGTGTTAAATCAAACGAATGCTAAGTTTATGGGATAATGTCTACGTACACTTTATACAATTACTTATAGTTCACAGTCACTTCTCATTTGATCATTTCAACTTCTTCAGCTTTTTGGCCAAAGACAAAAGCTCGTCAGTCCTCTCTCTGTTTTTTATACCAGCATCGATTTCACATACCTTCGCTTCGTCTCGCTTGTCAATCGTATTCGGCATTTTGAGTAAAAAAGCCGATACGAAAGAGAAACGTATTTTTGAAGAGCAGCAACGATGAACATGTGCAAGTTTTGATAAAATAGAACGGATGTGGGTACTTTTGTAAGAACTGTTATGATTGGCTATCATGCTCTCGCCAGCGATGTTTTGGCCACTTACATTGTAAATAACACGCATTCTACCACGAGACTTAGCAAGACTAAAGATGGCGAAAATGTAAACATGTAACATCGTCGTAGGAATGAATTACGCTTGAGTATCACGAAGGAACATACCCCAACCCCCCTCAAATGAAACAAAAAAAAAAAATCTCAACGGATTTGGCATAATATAAAAAGGTAGATTTTTACTCAGAAAAAGCGGAAATCCGCCGGAAAGCGGAAAACTCTCATCCCTGTTGTTGTTGTCAATGTTGATTTTAAAAAGTAACTAAGTAAATTACATCGGGAGATGAATACTCAAGTATGAGTGAAAAATACTGTAGTGAGTGAGTGTGCGTGTGTGTGCAAGAAGAGTCTGGAGACAGAAATCTTAGTTTCTCGGTCGTTAGCCTGTGCTGCACTGGCGTGACTGCTTTATTAGCATTCGCCAACACTACTGATGAACGCTACACTGGCTGGAAGGTGACGTCACTGCTGCCCTGACTCACGGTTAAGCTCGCATTGGCCTTCCAGAAGGCCGAGCGTGATGCATTTTTGGTCCCTCCCACTATAAATCAAAATCTGATTGGTTAATTCATGTCACTTCCTACATAAACATACACTGCCATGGCCTTCTATCCCGACAATGAAGTCCTAACCAATGAATGAGACAGCTCTAAACTCTTCTCAGCCCAAAGAAAAAAAAACCCTCATTGGATAACTCGATTTTAATGTTTTCAGGACAGTAACCCTTTCATTTCTGAAGCACATTTGATAGAAAATGAGGCCAAATTAGAATTGGAAGAGAATCATGAAATAAATTAAATATAACATTTGAAATGCTGATATGTTTGGGCCTTCTCTGAAGGCCAAGAAGGTCCTGATGGTTCCCCTCTGGTTACATGCTTTCAAAACAAACAAACCAACACCACCAAAAAAACCAAACTGGATTCTGGGAAGGGTGGCACGGTGGTGTAGTGGTTAGCGCTGTCGCCTCGCAGCAAGAAGGTCCGGGTTTGAGCCCAGCGGCCGACGAGGGCCTTTCTGTGTGGAGTTTGCATGTTCTCCCTGTGTCCGCGTGGGTTTCCTCCGGGTGCTCCGGTTTCCCTCACAGTCCAAAGACATGCAGGTTAGGCTAAGTGGTGACTCTAAATTGACCGTAGGTGTGAATCGTTGTCTGTGTCTATGTGTCAGCCCTGTGATGACCTGGTGACTTGTCCAGGGTGTACCCCGCCTCTCGCCCATAGTCAGCTGGGATAGGCTCCAGCTTGCCTGCGACCCTGTAGGACAGGATAAGCGGCTACAGATAATGGATGGATGGATGGATGGATTCTGGGAAGGGTGTCGGGCCCCTTTAAGGGTGTAGCAAGTGATTTTACTCATCACAAAGCAGTCAGTCAAACTGCAGACTTGGTCAATGAAACCTGAGAGCCAACTTGCAAAATAGATCATACAATTTAACAACATAACACATCTCCCACGATATACTTCAACATTAACTGACAGAATATTATCGAGAAGATACCCCAGAGCAGAACATGTATCTGTAAACCTCAGAGTGGTACACGTTTCTCACCTGTTTGGTGAAATCCTGTACAATGCTGTGCTCAGACACCTGAGAGCCAATGGCAAAACGCCTCTTCAGCTGCTTCTCGATGCGGGAGATCATTTCCTGATCCTCCTGGGTGGTGAAACCCTCTACACCTGAAAACAGACAACAATGCATAATGTTACTGATATCATGCCCACACAGGTGGAAGAGTCAGGCAGAGCCTTCAATAACCTTTAGCTATTGTGACAGATACTTAAACCCAATACTTCGTAAAAATATTAGAAAAACAAACAAAACAGTCATCTCTATCTTGATATTTATTCAGCACCACACCATTTCACACAGACGTACCTGATAGGCTACCAGACAGTGCAGCATCCAGAGTAGACACCTGGAAAAGTCGAAGAGCCTCGTCCACCTCCTCTTCTCCGGCTATCGCTTGGAGCTTCATCTTTGCCAGGGACTCGGAAATGCGTACAACTGCCTCCAACTGCCTGTAAACCAAGACAGAAAACAGACTGATGAACCAAAGTTGTCATCGGAAGCATTTTAGGAAATGTTACTGAATCTACTGAACAGTAACTAGTGCTGCCAAATGTTACAGAGACATCCATAGCAAGCTTACGATTCTAAAATTCATGAGTCAGCCTGTAAACTGCTCACCTGACAGTGATGGGGATTGAGGCTCTGCGATCGCTCTCTCTCTCATGCTCCCTGGCACCACTCCGCATCACCACATAGCGGTTCTTCAGCTTCTCCGCTGCAGCCGCAGACAGACGAGGGCCGCATTTCCTGTCAAGATACAAACAAACATTTAACACGTAGGAGACAGTAGTGTTAAATGGTCATATAATGCTGCGACAACTGAAGAAACGGATCTGCCCCAGGCTCCTAAAGTCCTAGAATTAACCAAAGATGTAAAGGTGTCAGCACTTTAAAGGTAGCTTGCCTTTCAGATTTTTCAAGTGTAGATCATAAAAAGAATTTTCCCCGATACCCAGTTATTTTCGTTTAGTGGACCGAAAGCTACTGAATTCGAATCACAGACTTCCAATTTTATTATTTTTAAATAGAACAATGAATTTAGGACCATGTGGCCCTAAATTCTCCACTATTTTTTCCTGCTTCACCATGACCCAATTCAAGATATGCTAGGTCACGCACCACATGGTGAGCCTTCGCTGTTCTCACAAGGCATTGTGGGATACAAATTTGAAACAGGAGAGAAAAACTGAGACTGAGTGTGCGAATGAAACGTGGAAGACCGACTACAGTAACGGAAAGCGAGAAGAAAAGACATGTTGCGAAGGAAAGGAAACGCAGGACCAAACTAATAAATATGGGCGGTCAGCGAGCACCTCGGTGTGATCAGCTGTTCGTTTAGCGACAGAATGATGGAAGTCAGTGCATACCTGCCAACCTTGAAAAAATTTTATGAGTACAATTTTACAATTTCATGAGGAGTACCCCCCCGCGTCAACCTCACCCCAACCCGGCGCGCATGCGCCCCCACAGACCACAACCAGCAGACCAAAAACACACTTTCAATCCAGTTTTATTGATTGACCTTGGGAACATAGTCCAGTTTTGTAAAACATTCCTATTGATAGACTTTGGGAAACTGTTATTGATGGCTCTTGGGAACTTCCTTCCGTTTTGAAAAGCACAACAAACATTAAATACATGTGCAAATGAAATGAAATTAAACCAGAGCCACTCTTTCAAAAATAAATAACACATTAAATTAATACAGTATGTAAAAAAGGCACTTTCAACACAAAACATGGTATGCACAAATTTCCCATGCAATAGGTTTAGACTTTTGCATTTTTTAACATGTTGGAAGTATATTGCATTATACAGTAAAAATATTGCATTATACAGTACACTGCAGTATTTTGTAGTATGCCTTTTTCATGTGCAAACTATTGCATTTGCATTCGAAATATTGCATTTACTGCAGTAATACTGTATAAAAAAACATTTGATATTGCACTACTACGCACATGGATTAAAGCAAAAAAAAAAATCTGACTGAAAAAAAAAGCTCCATGTCGTTGGCCCCTACCATGTCAGCGTTGCGTCAAATTTTAAACGCCGTGTTGTCCATTATCCCTTAGGCCCCTACTTGTAGTACATTTACATAATTTTAACAATGACTAAAGCTAAGGCAAGACTTTACCATTGTTATTACTGGCTATAAATGATGAAACATCATGTTTTCAGCGCAAAGTGCAAATTTATTTCAACAATACTTTAGTAATGCACAACAGTGGTTAAGAGAAAAGTGCAAGTGCAGTCGAACTTGAACCATGCTTTCAAAAGAGTGGAACAGAAAGAAAAATAAGAAAATCTGTTGACATAAAACCAGGAAACAAGAAAAGTAAAGTGAAAGTTCACTTTTTCTGCTTCTTCGCAGTGAAGCCAAAGGCATCTAGTTTTTTGCTATTGCTTCCATAGACTTTTTTTTTTAATAGCAAACTACACAAAACCACACACCTGCCATTTTCATCTTTTTTGCACCATGAACTAAATGGCTTGCCATTATCGCCCATTTCATTTAGCCAAGCCCATCTCCACTTATTCTTTACCGTTTTGTCGATGTCTGACACATCTGTGCCTTCATTTAAAAGAAGCGCGTCCATGCTGGCAAAACCGAAAGTAATTTGACGCGCTCTAGTGATGAAAATCGAAGGGCCTGTGTCAGGTGAAATATGGCCTTATATGCAGTACTCGAGTTGGGGGGGGGGGGGGGGGGGGGGGTTTAGGGGGAGGCATCCCCCTTCTGAAATAAAAATCTCAAATCATCCCCCTTATAAAACGGCCATCCCCCCATCACATCCCTTGGGCCATTTTACCAATTAATGTGGAACTTAGCCTACTATTATTTTAACAAATATTACTACCATTTCAGCATTAGAGGCTTTGCGCAGTGATAGCCTACATGTAGCTGGATAAAAGACGCATATTTATTTATTCGGTTGCACCGCTCATTCACACCTATACGGAGGTTTCAGTCACTGAAAACAGCTACTTTCGCAAACTCTGGGCAGAGTGGAGATTTCTGAAAACTCCATCTTCAGACACTCGTGTAAATCGGGAAAACGAAGCAACAGTGGGTGAGAGGGCGCGCGCGAATATAATGAGTCATAGGTGTGAATCTTTCACCGAATGCCAATCGTCCCGGTTCTTCATGAAATCGCACGCGCACGCACAAATTCATTAGGTTAACTTTCAAATAACTGTTCTTGTGCACTTGACACCGGAGCCACTTTCTTGAATTTTGAGCTTCGGAGTATTCGCTTCTTTATCTATTTAAATCAATGAATTTGTCACATACATTAAATTACTAATGTAAAACATTAGTAGCCTATTTAAGCAATAGCTGTTTTCTCCACTGTTTTCCGACGTTTTGTGCTCAGTGAATGAGACACTTCATTACACTCCACTGACCGACTTCCAATTCCGGACTTTTTTGAAAATGTAAAATAGGCCTACGAGATTTTTTTTTTGGGGACTTAATTCGCGTTGGTCCTTCACTATTAATTTTTGAGACTGACGAGGCACTAAATACTGTGGAATTATTTTCTCCTTACTATGAAGTTTGGCATCTTAAACAAGTGTCGGGAAATCTTGCAGCCCGACTCCGCAGCCTCCAATGTTTAAGCGAACTGCTGAAACCATAATGTTTAAAGATTAAATTGTAGGCTAAACAAACCAAAGAAAAACACAGCCTTTCCAGGACGTTGTCTGCCGAAGCCTGTTTAACCTACAAAAGGCTTAATAGTATAGGTCTTGCTGCGGCTTCAACTTTTTCACCTGATCACCTTTCAGTAGGCAAATATCATTATTACTACTACTACTACAAAAGGCCTAGTATTAGTAGTAGACAAGTAACCTAGTTGCCTAGTAGTTTCATCAGTGGCCTACGCCAAGCCTTCCCGGGACTAGACAGTAGCGTAGGCTGTATTTATTTATTTATTTATTCCTATCTAGCGCAACAACTTATTCCTTTACATATACTCAAACATAGCACAAGAAAGGGTTCAACAACAGGCAATCACAGCAGCTTGGTGAAGTTCTAAATCACATCAGTGTCAGACCTATGGGCCAACCCCCCACTCCATTTTTTTTTTCCCTCGGATCTGCATCAATCTCATTATTGACCTTTAGCGCTCCCAGTTGACGGAAATCCGTCGTAGCGACGGAAAACTTTAATCCATGCACGCAGGTTTTTTCATAAGAGGGATGACCAATTTTCGACTTCACATCATCTGCAAACATTCTAGGCTACCACTGACAGAAGTTACCGACTGCCCTTAAGATATACAACATGCTACGTTTTGTTGAGCACATCAATAAAGTGGTACTTATCATAGTGATTCAATGAGAGCGCGAGAGGAATTGTACTCAGGTTTCTTTGGTTACCGCATCGAATATGCAACCTCGAGTGACGGCTTCGAAGTTAAATGAAGAACTAGCCTGTACTGTTGGTGTTGTAAATGCACAAAATAACGGCTAGGAAGTGCTTGAGTACACGTGAAACACAACCGTTTCTGTTACAAATATAAAAACGACATCTCTAACCGATGTTTCAATCCCCGACTCGCTCTAGCCACCTGGCTGCACCGCTGCACTCAAGTCAGAGACGCGAAGGAGGAAGGGGAGGGGCTGAAGAGGGCGGAGCCACACGCTCTGGAAGAGGGGCGGGGGGATTGGGCAAAGCGTTCCATTCTGGCTTTGAGTTTTCTCACAGATCAGCGGTATCAACTTCAGCGAGAACTTGACTGAAATGCGAGTTCGGACGATATGCGTACTTTTTAATGTGAAAATGTACAGTCGTACAATGAGGTAAAAATTCGTAGCGGCTACGCAAGATGCGTACAGGTTGGCAGGTATGTCAGTGCACAGTCAAAAGTGAACCTGTGGATGCCAGCTACTGTAAAACCCAAAAGAAGAAGGTAAACCTGCGCATGCACACACGGACTTCCTCTGTCTGCTTGACTGCACAAAGCGAGCGATTTTATGCACATTATTTGCTAGAGAATCCCTTCAAATTAAATAACTTCCCAGCCACAACATGGCCTGTTTTGTTTTATTAGATATTACAGAAATAAATATAATCACAATGACCAAATTTCAGAGGGAACTAAATTTCACCGATTTTATGAAATCAAAAGGCCGTCTCGTTTTAATATGCACTCTAGTCTGCAGGTGGTGTCTGTCAGAGCACGGCAATTGTGGTTATCTACATCTAATTGAGTTATTCCTAAAATGATACTCGTGTCTGTTATGCTGTACAGCAGGGAGGGAAGTAGACTTACGTTCTGGCATAAGCAATGTATTTCTTCAATGTGGCCAAAGGAATCTCTCCCTCCACCCCTTCCGTCTGCGTCTGAGCACTGAGGTGGACGTTCATCACGTGACGAGCCAGAGTCTAAGAACACACACACACACACACACAACTATTATTGAAGAAAACCAGGCTTATTAAATCAAATCCATTCATGTTCACATTGAGTGGTTATTTAATGATCAACCAGATGGTACCATTATTCCCACCCACCATGTCTCTCTGCTGGTCATGCTGATCCTTGATGATGAAGATCATGTCAAAACGGGACAAGATGGTAGGCATGAAATCAATGTTGTCCTCGCCCTTTGTGTCGTCCCATCTGCCAAAAACTGAGTTGGCAGCCGCCAGGACGGAACATCGGGAGTTCAGAGTGGTAGTGATCCCAGCCTGTACACAGCAAGACAGCAAGCACATCAGTTACACACACTGAATGTTTTTACATGAAGTCAGTCAGCTCAAGAACATTAAAATAATGAATGATACAACAGCACTGAGGGGCGGCACGGTGGTGTAGTGGTTAGCGCTGTCGCCTCACAGCAAGAAGGTCCGGGTTCGAGCCCAGTGGCCGGCGAGGGCCCTTCTGTGCGGAGTTTGCATGTTCTCCCCGTGTCCGCGTGGGTTTCCTCCGGTGCTCCGGTTTCCCCCACAGTCCAAAGACATGCAGGTTAGGTTAACTGGCGACTCTAAATTGAGCGTAGGTGTGAATGTGAGTGTGAATGGTTGTCTGTGTCTATGTGTCAGCCCTGTGATGACCTGGCGACTTGTCCAGGGTGTACCCCGCCTTTCGCCTGTAGTCAGCTGGGATAGGCTCCAGCTTGCCTGCAACCCTGTAGAAGGATAAAGCGGCTACAGATAATGAGATGAGACAACAGCACTGGCTCTCTGTACCTTGGCAATAGAAATAGTCTGCTGCTCCATCGCTTCATGAATAGCTACTCGGTCATCTTCTCTCATCTAGAAAGACATTTAAAATCTAAGACACCCAACTACATTACAGAGGAAAACTAATTTACACTCTGCATAGCTTCAAGAAGCATGCAACTGTTGAGCTTTACCTTGTCAAACTCATCAATGCACACCACACCACCATCAGCCAGCACCATAGCACCACCCTCCATGATAAAACCACGCGTGTTTGGGTCTCGGAGTACAGACGCTGTTAGACCAGCTGCACTGCTGCCTTTTCCTGAAGTATAAACCTGAGACATAACAGTATCTATTTTAGTATGCGAAGCACAAGCTTCAAAATAGTACTACGGAGAGCTAACTCGAATAAATATACAATAGGTGTAGTTCTGGAACCAAACAATCCAACATTTAGTTTACCCCAATAGGAGAACATCTCTCCACAAACTTTAGCAGCTGAGACTTGGCTGTGCCAGGGTCTCCAAGCATCAGCAGATTGATATCACCTCTGCGGGTAAGACCATCTGGCAACCTGACCGGGGGAGGAAGGAGAAGTGTGGTTAGTGTGTGTTCACTCACCTTTATTTGTCATAGTTATTTATTTAACTGCAGAACAAAGAACACATGCTCACCTCTTTCTGGAGCCCCCAAACAGGAGGCAAGCAATAGCCTTCTTAAGATCATCACTGCCATAAATGGAAGGAGCGAGAGAGCGAGCAACGGATTCGTAGACAGAGGGGGAAGCAGCCAGGGCCCGCAACTCCTCCTCTTCCTGAGGGGATACGGATCCAGTGGCTCCTCTACCTACAGAATTGGAGGGTGAGAAGGAATAAAATTAACAAGTGCGCTCAGAGAGCACAATATCCCCTGCTGGCAACTATGCCATAACTCTGGTAAAATGCGACCGAACTGAACGAAATTGCAACATGCACATTACCGACATAATACAAAGAATCCGGTCAGTTTTGTGAAATTCCTCCAAAAATTGTGAGAGGAGTTGATTTCAGAAGGGGAGTACCCTTCCCAGGACGGATGGGCAGACGGACAGATATCACCACGACATAAGAGGGCTCCCCCTTGAGCCTTTCGGCCAGCGGGGGATAAAAATGGGGCATAGACGACAAAGGATGTTTTAAAATATAAATTTTGGGGGAAGTCTCATCTCATTATCTCTAGCCGCTTTATCCTGTTCTACAGGGTCGCAGGCAAGCTGGAGCCTATCCCAGCTGACTACGGGCGAAAGGCGGGGTACACCCTGGACAAGTCGCCAGGTCATCACAGGGCTGACACATAGACACAGACAACCATTCACACTCACATTCACACCTACGGCCAATTTAGAGTCACCAGTTAACCTAACCTGCATGTCTTTGGACTGTGGGGGAAACCGGAGCACCCGGAGGAAACCCACGCAGACACGGGGAGAACATGCAAACTCCACACAGAAAGGCCCTCACCGGCCACGGGGCTCAAACCCGGACCTTCTTGCTGTGAGGCGACAGCACTAACCACTACACCACCGTGCCGCCCCTTGGGGGAAGTCATGGCCTAATAATTAGAGAAGCAGCTTTGGGACCAAAAGGTCGCTGGTTCAATTGCAAAGTATAATTTTGTTAATCAAGAGCTGCAACTCTTGTAAAATGTGACCGAATTGAACGAACTTACAATGTGTTTTACCGAAATATAACAAAGAATCCTCTCGAGTTTCATGAAATTCCTCAAAAAATTGTGAGAGGAGTTGATTTCAGAAGGTGAGCACCCGTCCCAGGACGGACAGACAGATGGACGGACATCGCCACAACATAATACCCCTTTGAGCCTTTTGGCCAGCGGCGGATAAAAATGGGGCACAAATGACAAACGAGGTTTTAAAATATAAATTTTGGGGGAAATCATAGCCTAATGATTAGAGAAGCAACTCTGGGACCAAAAGATCGCTGGTTCAATTCCCTGAACTAGCCAGAATGGCTGAAGTGCACTTGAAGAGCAAGGCACCTAACCTACAACTGCGCCCTGAGCTGTTCTGGGTATGTTGTCTGTCGCTCTGGATAACAGTGTCTGCTAAATGCCATTAATGTAATGTAAAATTATATTCTTAATTAAATGTTATAATTCTGAAAAAGCACACAATTCAGACTGGCTTGATCCTAAGCTGCTACTCATGCTCACCCGCTCCCTCTGTGTCCACTTGAATACCCACTACACGCAGGTAGGCAGAGCGGATGCCCACTCCAGCCCCTTTATCCCGACCTTTGCCCTTGGGCTGAGACACTTTCTTAATGGAGTAGATGCCCATGATGGTCACTCGGTTCCCAGGCACTACGCGGTCACACAGATACCTTCAAAAAAAAAAGTCAGACTTTAATATCTAGGAGTTAAAAAGCTACATTTGCAGCAACGTCCACAGAATAGAGATGAAAGTGGAGCAAAGAAAAAAAAATCCTGAACTTTTGAAAGTCAAACTAAGATTGGGGGGGGGGCGCGCCGCAACGTCCCCCGAAAAATTTTAATAACACACAAAACCCTGCATTCTAGTACTTATTTTCACTAAAACAAGTTATAACTTTTAAGCCTTTTTCTTTCATGTACATTAATGATTAACATGTCAAAAATATCAAATTTAATTCCCCTAGTTAATGAGTAATTTTCAGGAGTGCATTTAGAAAACGCGGTGATTTTCCTGCTACACAGTTCATTACGTTGAAAAAAAAAAAATCAGACAGTTGAAGGTAAACTCAGCAAAATCCCAAAACAGTGCTGTTAAAAAGTAAAGGTCTGTTAGAGTTTCTAAAGCTTTCAGGTTTCAGTGTTGGGGACATTGATAAACGAGGCTCAATCTTTTAGTAGAGTTGTGCGTTTGCAGAAGCTAAAGTGAACTAAACATTTCCAATTCATATTTATGCGAGTTGAAGCCAATTGTTTACATTAGTTCATATTGTCTGTAAATTTAAACACCAATGAATACCAAATTTCTCATGTAAATCAGGGGCGTAGCTAGCCTAGTAAACTAGACCCGCCCACCTAGCGGCCAAAAATATTTTTGCCTACGAGCGGGTCTAGCCTCGGACCATATCAACAACACACCCCGGGCATCAAATCGTGCCCGCCAATCACAACGCAAGGTTTTTGTTTGGATTCTTTGGGCGGGCTTTTGCAGGAGTGACGACAAAGCTGCGCGACGCTGGAGAAAGCACAACAGGAAAGATGGCTACGGCTAGTGAACAGCGCGCGTTTGACTCCGCTTTGGAATCAGTTTTAGAAGAATTAGACTTGGAGTTTTCGTTGAAACATGAGCAGGAAGAGGCTCTCCGCTCATTCCTTTTCAAGAAGGACATTTTCGCTGTTTTGCCGACCGGCTATGGCAAAAGTCTGATCTACCAGCTGTTTACCCTCCCCCACTGCTTTCTGTTGCTCTGACTACGTCACAGTCACTGTTGCGCTGATTGGTCAGAGCGTTGGCCTATACGCACAGAGACAGTTTGAAAGACAACGCGTTGTTCCTACCCACACCCTTCGGAAATGTCTACGACCGAGACGAGACTAAATATTCACATTTAGTCTGGCTTGCCAGGCTAGGGCGTAGCTAGGATTTCTCGGTGTGTGTGTGTGTTTGTCACACACTGACTGGCAGTCTGAGTACATTATGTAACAAAAAATAAATTACCCTTGCTAGTGTTAGGCAGCTTAGAAACCAGCTCTTCCATTATTGCTGTTTCGTCCTCGTTTTCTTGATGTTGTGTTCTAGAAACGGCACTAAAACTTGGCTTCGAAGCCACAAAATGCAACTTTGATGGAAAAAAATATAAAATAAATTGCTTACCTCTCTTCACATCGAAAGAAGGAGGAAAGTTTCGCTTGTTTTGACATGGCGAATTATTAACACGAGGAAATACTTGTAATTCGCAACTAAAAAGACTGCAGCTACACTGGCAGCTCGACCATGCTTTCTAGTGTGATTGTGTTGCGCTTGCGCAGAACGGTGTCAGTCCTGCACGCCTTAGCTCGTGCACCTGAAGGCGCGCGCGCCTAACGAGCTCCGGCATGCGTGCCGTTAACAAAGAACACCTGTCTTGAATCAATGAACTACGTTTGGGCTATTTAAGGTCTGCGCCCATGCAAGGACGATGCAAAGTATTACGCCACGTCTAGGAACGCAAAAAATCCGACAAATAAATTTCTCCATTCGGAAAACTGGAGATTTTCAAGAGTTTTGTCAAATATCCGGATTTCCGGGTAAATCCGGAAGACTTTCATCTATAACAGAAGAGAATTTGGAGAGAGACTGTAATAGGGTATGCCACACTACATGATGATCCAGTGAAACTGCACATGCGTACCGGTCACAGTAGAGCTGCATATGTCGTGGCATCTCTCCATGAGGCACAGCATCGGGTGACTCCTGCAGCCGCAGGGTCTGGAAGTCCACACACACGCACCGGTCTGGGATGATAAAGTAGGGATCTACAGGACACTTCACACGGCCCGCCTGCTCACTGAGGAAAAGGAGGGAAAAACCTCACACGTGGTATTTTCTTATGGCAAAAATAAACAAACGTATTAATTGCCACCATTTACATAGAAACACAGCCGATTTAAACAACAGAGATGTGAAGAGACTCACCTGTTGCACTTGCGGGGCAAAGCGTAGCCTTGCAGGCCAGGTGGTAGAGGAATGTTATTGATGACAGCACGGCAGCCTCTGCACTGCAGGCAAACTCTTGTAGCTTTTGCCCTCACTGCTGAGGAGGAGATGATGATACCGGGGATTTTCACCAGACGGGATACCTGTTCAGACTGTGGCAGACAAGAATCACACAAAAAACAAACAAACACAGTTAATAAAAAATGAAAAATAGCTGCAATATCGGTACCTGGGTATATTCTGTACCAGTCAAAAGTTTGTACTGTATTTTTATTATTTACTCTGAGTGTGCAAAGCGTCAAGGGAAATGGTGGCTACTTTGAAGAGTCTAAAATAGGAAACATTAACACTTTCTTTGTTTACCACATAATTCCATGTTATTTCACAGTTTTGATGTCTTCGGCATTTGTTCTACAATACAATAGAAAATACTCAAAATACAGAAAACCCTATGAATGAGTAGGTGTCCAAACTTTTGACTGGTACTGTATATACTAAATATAACAGTTAGTTCCGGCCCACTAATTTGACTGGTCAAGTGACATTCCAAGAGTGCCGATATTTCCGATAACAGCACTGGGACACTTCACTGTGTGCATCACTCCAATTATCCATGTAAATTTCCACTTCCGACTTTGAAACCATTACTATGATAGTGTTAGCGATATCATCCATAGGACATGGGAACTGAGATTTTTCAGATTTAAAAATATGACTGCTGTCAGATGAAGATGAAAAGGAAGAAGAGACACCAATTTTACTGGAAGCACCATTAATAGGAATGGACAAATCAATGAGAGCTAGTGGATATGATATAAAGGGAGTGTGGCTTCTTCTGGATCCATTTCCACTCAGAGCAAAAATAACTAGATAGAACTCGACGCCAACGGCGTTGATGGGGATGCCTCCGCCCGGTAGACTACACGCCTTATTAAGTTGTGATTTGGGGATGGACATTTGACCTCACAGTAATCTTGACCTGGTGAAATTACTTGTATCAGCCTTGGAGATATTGTGTTCACAAGGTTTTCGGACAGACATTTGACCTCAGTGACCTTGACCTTAGACCTTTTGATCTCAAAATCTAATCAGTTCATGTTTGTCCCAAAGTGCACAAATGGTGAAAGTTTGGTGAAATTCCTTTCATTAGCCTTTGAGATATCGCGTTCACAAGGTTTCGGGACGGACGCACGCACGGATGCACAACCCGAAAACATAACGCCTCCTGCACCTTATGGTGGCGGAGGCATAAAAAGGGAATAATAATACGTACACATTCCTTTCGGGTGTTCAACGCACCTTTCTCTTTCAAAATTCTCTCAAAATCTTCCGGATTTAACGAAGCAAACCTGGCAGCCATGTTTGTTTACAAATTATCACAGTCGCTCGCTAGAGCAGAAGTTTTACGTCTCTGACATGTAACGTCATGTCTTGACAACCATGCAATATCAAACCATATTCAACACTCATTCTCCATTGGGCAGAGTGGCGTAATACACGTAGGATAAGCGATATGCTAACAATATTGCATGCTATCAAACCAAATGAGTGAAACCCGCTAGAAAAGAATAGAATACATGTTTTTATTCCACTGAAAAAGTGTCCTGTATGTAAAATAATTGGCCATATTGAGTCCAGATTGTCACTCACTCGATATTATTATTTTTGTTTAGAGAACTGTTATATAAAAGCAATATCACGTTCAAGGCTGTGCTTTTGTACTGAATATTGGCGCGGCCGTGATTCCGGACAGAAGTCAGCCTTCAGCCTCGTGCAGACTGAATCACAGCTGATATTCGGGTGCAACATCACACTCACTCTCACGCAATATCGCCAAATGATTTACCGCTCAACCAGTCAGAAGGCACCGATTCCTTTTGAGTTTATATTAATATGTGCTTGATCTAATATTATTATTATTATTATTTCTACAGTAGCAGCCAATTCACAGGGACTTGTATTGCTGGACTCTCAAACAGATAAATAAAATCCGTGCAATCTTTGAGATGGTGAAGTTTTGTGAGGAGTTTAAGAATTTATAGAAAGAGTTTCTGCTGTCAACACTAAGTATCAGAAGTAAGGCTGCAAGCTTTCCAATACAGGAACATCTTTAAGACAGAGTCTGAGCTTTGTGGTTTCCACAAGAACATGATAAGCTGTTGCTTTTGTCTTATTAACTTCCAAAAGAAAGGGGGGGAAAGCAAGTAATAGAACAGCCAAGTGAGGTTTAGTGATGAAGAACTAAATTGTTTCATGAACATTTCACAACATTATACACAACTATAAACAAATTATGACATCATTCTTTAATAAATAAAAAGGGTTAGTCATAAGGCCAAAATGCTGTGGTATAAGAATAAAATACATTACAGGAAATGTAATTATAGGGGACTACTGCACTTTAGCAGGCGCTAAAATACACAAACAGTCACGCCAACCCTAAAGCCCAGTGCACACCTTCTGATTTCACCGGGGCTTCGCGTGTCAGGCGATTGGTTACAGGTATACGGGCCCGATTTGATCGGTTCAAAATTCCCTGCACACATCTGTGAGACACTGTACACGTTCAGCCCAAAAATAAATACATTTTACACTACGTTCACACTGCAAGCTGAAGTGACTCAAATCCGATTTTTTCGCCCATATGTGACCTGTATCCAATCTTTTATTGACAATATGAACGACACAGATCCGATTTTTTCAAATCCGACCCAGGCCGTTTGGATATGTGGTCCTAATTCCGATTCCTATCCGATCTTTTCATATGCGACTTCAGTCTGAACCGCCAGGTCGCATTCATCCGACTTACACGTCATCAACAAGCCACAAACGTCACTATTCTGCGCTGAAGTAGGCGGCGGGTCTCTCAAAAAAAGTTACAACAACGTGGCGCATGACATCAATGCGACTCCGCACCCACACGTTCCTTTGAACAGAGGTTGCAGTCACTACCAGGGCTGTAGTACTCGAGTCCGGACTCGGACTCGAGTCCGTCTCGAGACGTTTTTTTGATGGACTTGGACTTGACTCGGACTCGCTTGTAATTGGACTTGGACTTGTCTCGGACTCCCCTAGTGGTCTCGCTAAATATAGCTGCAGGACTCGTCAAGTCCACCAAGGAATCCGCCAACCAATGGTAGAGTCTCACACTTGAACTTGTTACTTTAAGATTCTAAATATGTGTTTTATTATCTTCCCGTGCGAACTTCATTGTTTTCTCTCACACATAGCCTATACAGCGAAGATGTCGGCTAATTCGGGGGTAATTAAATTCGCCTACACAAATCACCATGAGTTTTCAACAACAGATCAGAAAAAGAAACACCGGGCAGACTGCAGATTCTGCAAAAAAACAATTTCAGACACGCTTGGGACGACGTCCAATTTTAACAGACACCTGCAGAGGAACCACCCAGCAAGGTAAGTGACAGTTAGAAAGTGCTTAGCTTTATCTTGTGCTAACAGTAGCGAACACTGGCCAATGGAAGATACGGATACGACGCTACAATTCCTTACGTTAGTATTTTTTTCATCAGGTAAAACGTTAGATGCTCAATGAGAATTAAGTTACAATATTAACTACGTGCAGCGCAGTTTCAGGTGACGTTTGTGGTTGTGCCTGAATTGGGAATGCTACTTCATGCCACGTCAATGCATATCATTTTAAATGGCTCCCTCTAGTGAGTAGAATGGTCAGTTGTAATTGCAAAGAAATGGCGTGTCCCTTAATTAAATAAAAAGCAAACATGACTTCCTTTATGCCTCTGAATGTTATTTCAGTGACATGGCATTTATTAAATAATCAGAGCCATTGGCTAGGTTTGATTATGTTGCAACTCATTTTAGTTTTATGGACATAAATGTATGACTGGGAATACAGATTTTACTTCCCTTATAATGAGGCTTGATATCTATATGTTATTTAGTTCTAACACTCACATATGCTTTTGTGTTTCCATCTCTAGTCTGCAGGAGTATCGCCAACGACAACGGGACAAAAATCAACCAGCTATCACGGGATTTTGGCGGTCGCCGGTTCAAGTATATAATGAATCTTCTTCGAGGCAACAGGCGATCAGCCAGTCAATAATTCACGACCTTATCATCGGGTGCTGCCTGCCGTTATCCATCGTGGAAAATGAAAACTTCCGTCATTTCCTCCACGTCATGGATAACAAGTACACACCAATCTCACGCGCTACCATTACAACAAGAAACATCCCTCAACTAGTGGCAACATTGAAAGAGGGCATCAAATCACGGCTGGAAGAGCAGTGCTCCCTGTCCGTCACAGCGGACATCTGGTCCGACCGCACAATGCGGTCCTATTTGGGAGTTACAGCTCACATGCTGAACAACATCTCTGAACCCCATCTTCAGACCTACCTGCTTGCCTGCAGGAGATTCAAGGGCCGCCACAGCTCTGAAAATATCTCTGCAGCATTTGATGAAATATTAGATGAATACAACATCAGTGAGAAGGTTGACTTTATAATCACCGATAATGCAGCCAACATGAAAAAGGCATTCAAAGTGAAGATGGCAGACCATTCTGATGACTTTGAAGGTGGCAGCAGCTCAGATGAGGAGGACATGGATGGGGCACAGCTGGACACAGATTGTCTTCTTGGTTCCCGTCAGCGGTTGTCATGCTTTGCACACAGCCTACAGCTGGTCATTGGGGATGGAATGAGAGAGCTGAAAGCAATGTCACGGGCAATCTCAAAAATAACCAAGCTTGCCAGTCTGCTCCATACCAGCACAGTATTTAAGGATAAGTTTGAGTCTGTCTTTGGGAGTGGCAAAAGTATCCCTGTATCAAGTGTAACCAGGTGGAGCTCACAATTCAGGCAGGTACAGGCAGTGACTGATCTGGACCATACTGCACTCACACAAATGTGTGCTGTTGACTTTGAGAATGTGGTCCTCAACTCACGTGAATGGGCACAATGCAAAGAACTCGGAGAAATTCTCAGACCTTTTGCTGAGGCCACTGATTTGACCCAGGGTGACAAAGTTGTTACGATCAGCATGGTTGTACCGACTGTCCTGGAACTTCATTCCCACCTTGCAGCAATGGATGGAGAAAAGAGACTGTGTAGGTTGCTGACAAGGGCTCTCAGAGCCTCACTTGAAAGAAGATTTGCTGGCATCTTTGTTAGGCTTGGCTTGTCAAATGACCAGGGCCTTGATCTGCCATTCAGTCAGGATGTGTACATGCATGGAGCAATGCTGGACCCCCAGTTTGGATTGAAGTGGGTGGAAATGGATGTTAAAACCAGTGACAGTGCAAAGACTGAGCTGCAAAGATCACTAACAGGTATGTTCTGTATTTCAAAATCCCCTCCTTAAAGTGCATTATGCAGCATTTTCATTGCAGTGGAAGATATGAATCAAATATACAGAGAGGAGTGAGTTTCATTTGTGACATGCATAGAAAAACTGAAAGTAGAACCTGGAGTGAAATAATAATGGTTGTCTGCTATAAGTAATGATGGTTGTCTGCCTCTACTGTGCGTGTGTGTGTTTCCAGGCAGCTTGATTACTCAGGCCAAGAAAATGGACTGTGAGCTGCCAGAACCTACCCAGGAAGAGTCTCCCCCGAAGGCGAAAATCCAACGGCTCCTGGGGAAATACAAAGTTCAAAACAGGAGCCACTCCGCCCTTGGTTATCAAAGCATCAACAGTGAGGTACAATCTTACCTGGAAGATATCGAAAACTACTCTGCAGAGGAGGATGCTCTTGCATTTTGGTGCAAAAACAAGGACAGATATAGCCATTTGCATGCCCTAGCTCTAAAAGTGCTTTCCGTACCCGCTTCTTCTGCGCCAGTAGAAAGAGTGTTCAGTGCTGGAGGGTTGATTATGAGGCCCCATAGGGCCAGTCTTGGAGCGGAAATGCTCTCCTCGCTCATGTTTTTGAAATGCAACAAATCTCTTTTTTAGAGATGTCTGTCTGCAAAATGCATGTTTGGTGATGATGGACATTGTTGATTTAATAGCAGAGATGGTAGCTTTACTTACCTAACCAGACTTGCCTTCCTTTACTTTCCCTTGATTTACCTGTATTTGTTGTTGTTGTTTTTTTGTTTGTTAAAACAAGCCATTGAATGCAATTCATTTTGCTCCACCCTCTTGAGGTGTGTGTGTGTGTGTGTGTGTGTGTGTGTGTGTGTGTGTGTGTGTGAGTGAGAGAGAGAGAGAGAGAGAGAGAGAGTGTGTGTGTGAGTGAGTGAGACTGTTGATTAATGTTGACAAATGATTCTATGGGGGGGGTTGTTACAGTTAATGCTCAAATAAAAATTACTTATTTCATTACACTCACGGCATGTACAGTTTTTTTTTTTCAGGCAAGGCATACTCTAACCACAGGTACACACAGTATAATACTGGTAATAATTTTTCACACTTACTGTATGAGTGAAGCTATATTGTACAAGCTATTGTTTGTATATATACACAAACCATAAGTACTGTGACACTGTGTTAGTAATAACCCAAAGTTATTATCTTGATGCTCCAAGTATATGACTTGTATTTGCTGTCCTGGACTCGGACTTGACTCGGACTCGAACCTCTTTGTACTCGGACTTGACTCAGACTCGAACCTCTTTGGACTCGGACTTGACTTGGACTCGACTAAGGTGGACTTGACTACAGCCCTGGTCACTACCCCGCAGAACGCCTGAGCCAAAACCCTTGCTCTCTTCCTTCTCAACCTCTTCCTTAACATCAGGCTATTGTGCATGTTCTGGCTCCGTCGCAACAACAACTGCATCATCGCCAGGTACTCCATGCTGGCTACTGTCATACACAGGAAACTTTAGGTTACTTCCGTAAACACTGGCCATGCTCACTGCGTGTGACGTCGTCGTATCCTGCAATGCGCATGCGGAACACTTTTAGGTCGCTTTTCGTTCATACTGAGGATCACATACAAGTTGCATATATTTGTTAATGTGAACGACCTCACAAAAAAATCGGATTTCACAAAAAAATCGGAATTGAGCATTAAGCCTTGCAGTGTGAACGTAGTGTTATAGATATATAGCTAGAAAAGTATTAAATTTTGAATATTAGAATCAAAAAGGAATAATAATCCTAACTAGACAAATCAATAATAAGAATTGATTCTAATTTGTTCAATCGTTCTTAAAATTCAACTTGTTCCGGGATTCCGGACAAGCGATATCTGTACCACTGACAATGCTATAATACTTTACCAGGCATTTTCAAAGCCGACATGATTACAGCCATAGCCTCGTTCCTCTTTTCCCGTTTGCTGTAATCAGGTGAACTAATGCCATAAAGACAGGTAGACGCTTCCCAAAGTAACAAGTTGTGCTTCCCAGTCTGCAGTCCACGTGTGATCAATCCTGGCACTCCAATTGGCTACTTAAAATTATCGTAACCGATGAGATCGTAGTAACAACGCAAACACTACCGATTGTGTTGCGTATGAGGAGATCGCGTCCGAAAATATCAAGACCAGTTTGATCTGAACTGAGCAACTGAGAACCGATGAAATCGACTACGAGGTGCCCCCGCACACATTTACGAATCGCAAGCGATTTAATCGGCCCAACAAAATCGTAAGTGAATCAGGAAGGTGTGCGGTGGGCTTAACCCTCAAACAACCAATCCCACAGCACAGACAGACAAACACCAGTTTTGACGACTTTGACATATAAAATAACAAGGTAAGCTTTTCTTTATTTATTTATTATTGATAATTAGGGCTGTAACGATATGCGTATCGAAATCGCGATACGCAGAGCCACGATCCGTATCGCGATACAAGAAGGCAGAATCGCGGTACACCCTTTCAAACTTCTCCTCAGCCCAAAAACAGAGGCGCTTCCAAACTTCAATTTATGAATACTTTACTTTTTATTTAAATTACATTTTAAACTTACTTAAATTACTTTTATTTTTTTATATCTATTAGTAAGGCGTTTTTTCGCCGACCTGCGACAATCTTCTGCGAGTCACGCAACGTCCACACTCGCCACTGGCAGAGCATTCATTTCTTTTAAGCGGTCGCCATTCTGGTTGCGACGCGGGGAGCGAATCTGTAAACAAGCAGCTCATTGGCTGGCTAGGTGTGCCACAAGCCAATCACAATCACTTGACCGGAAAGGCATGCAGTGTTGCCAGATTGGGCGGGTTTAGGTGCTTTTTGGCTGGTTTTGAACACATTTTGGGGTGGAAAACGTTAGCAATATCTGGCAACACTGAAGGCATATCTGCTTGGGCGGAAGCCTTCTGCGGCAGTTACATTTTGACACGCGAGCAATGTTTCACCATAAAAATTCCGTAATTTCCATCTGTTTTCCACGATCACAGAAAATCATTGGCCCTATGAGAGTGAGACAGTGAGAGAGCCGCCACCCCCAAAAAAAATCTTAACGGATTTACACGATTTGGAAAAATGACTTTTTCAGAACCGAAAAAAACAGAGCTTCCGGCTCAACAGTATTATTTTGAGAAATAAAACAATCTTTGGATATACATTTGTTCATTTTTGCATACATATTACTCATTCTCTGCAGTGGTCTGAATTATTTGTTATTAAATAGTTAATGTAAGTAAATGTTAATAAGTCAAATTTACTACTTTAAAAAAAACATTAAAAAAAAAATCGTGGGCGTATCGAATCGTGGGTCAAAAATCGCGATACGAATCGAATCGTGAGTTGGGTGTATCGTTACAGCCCTATTGATAATACAGGGGCTGCCGCTCCTAAACTCCTGCTTAAATTCGCTCAAGCGGAATTGCGCCCGCTAAAGTGCAAACTATCCAATTATAGGAAAATAACCGCATACCCTGTTGTGTTTCATACCTTACATGGATTGTACAGATTCTTTGGTTTTGTTACTTTGCAGAGTGGGATTGAACACATTTCTGCATCTCACCTTCAGGCTGCGAATAGATGCAGGATGCGCATCACTCTTCAGCATCACCTGGATGTCCTGCACCGTCTCTTCCCCGACTGGCCTGGGACGCGTGACCTCATCAGCCACTTCCTGTGCTGCCTCTTCTAGCTGCCAATCACAGCATTTTAATGCACATTTTCTCAACCAAACATCACTCAGTTTATAGGAAGCAGGTTACTGTGGTATTCTGCCTGAAGCTGTTGTAGAAGTGTGTGTGTATTCAGGCTGTGCTCACCAGAGACAGGTTCTCCGTGGGCAGCTTGTACAGGCAGTCTGAGAGATCCTCATCAAAACTGGCCAAATCCTCCATTTCCACCTCGATCCAGTACTCTCCAAGAGTGTAGTGCCTCTTGAGCTCATCTCTGCAGAAAATGGCCGAACAAAAAACCTGCTGGATCACTGAGAGTAATCAACACATAACTGGGTTTAAAACAAACATCACCTGGTTAATAAAGCTAAAATCTTCCCTGCTTTTGGTGCCGATACTTACACTGATACAGATTATAATCTGTAGACCTAAACCTGGGCCTTCACTGAACAGTGGAGAAAAGATAGATCTCATGTGTTAAAGCACTTTTGACATAACATGTTTCCTCTTTCCTGATTTTCCTCCTGTACCTGTATTTGTAGGTGAAGCCTGTGCGATCAGTGCCCACCCTGAACTGTCTCAGGAACTCCCGAAAGCGCTTTTTGATCTGACTGCGTTTCACGGTCCCTTCATCCCCAACGCTTTCTCCTCCGCCGAAGCTGTCGCTGTAATAAACTCCAGGATCATCAAATCCAGACATGTTCCTCTGATTTAAACCCAAGCCGCTTATTTAAAACAACAACAAACTGTTGCAGGATAGACCACAAAAACCCAGCGCACTCACTGAGCTCCCGCCACGCTACACGTTTTCGCGGCAAAACTTCTCCGACCGCCTCTGTTTGCAGCCAGACTCCACCCACTCCTCTCAAGTCATTGGTTCACCGCTTCATACACGTCAAAGTGGGCGGGGTTAAATGACTCTCGTGGCGCGAAAAGTTCTTTCCCGTATGAACAGTAATGGCGTTTACTGAAGACATAAAATGGCGCACGCAGGGGTAGTAATGAAGTTGAATGTGACAGTACATTTTTTTTTAATCCCAGAATTGTCACCCTTGACGTTTATGATCAAAATCATGTCTGTTTTTTTTTTCCATCTTAAGGATTTCATTTTGATTTTGACCAATATCAAACTGAGTTCAATTTGATATTGATCAAAATGAAACATCACCTGGTTAATAAAACTAAAATCTTCCATGATTTTGGTGCCGACACTTATTACTATTATTAAGTAATAAAGAATTGTGTTCAAAATACACTACACCAGGGGTTTTCAAAGTGTGGGAGAGTCAGCGACCCCCCTACAATTTTTATTGTTGCTATACTTAATGTTCCATTCGTATTTTAAAAAAATGGTTGTTGTACACATTTTTTTTTTCTTTTACACATTTTAAACAGGTGGTATAGTGGTTAGCGCTGTCGCCTCACAATAAGAAGGTCCGGGTTCGAGCCCCGTGGCCGGCGAGGGCCTTTCTGTGCGGAGTTTGCATGTTCTCCCCGTGTCCGCGTGGGTTTCCTCCGGGTGCTCCGGTTTCCCCCACAGTCCAAAGACATGCAGGTTAGGTTAACTGGTGACTCTAAATTGACCGTGAGTGTGAATGGTTGTCTGTGTCTATGTGTCAGCCCTGTGATGACCTGGCGACTTGTCCAGGGTGTACCCCGCCTTTCGCCCGTAGTCAGCTGGGATAGGCTCCAGCTTGCCTGCGACCCTGTAGAAGGATAAAGTGGCTAGAGATAATGAGATGAGATGAGACATTTTAAACATGCGGCACGGTGGTGAAGTGGTTAGCGCTGTCGCCTCACAGCAAGAAGGTCCGGGCTCAAGCCCCGTGGCCGGCGAGGGCCTTTCTGTGCGGAGTTTGCATGTTCTCCACGTGTCCGCGTGGGTTTCCTCCAGGTGCTCCGGTTTCCCCCACAGTCCAAAGACATGCAGGTTAGGTTAACTGGTGACTCTAATTGACCGTAGGTGTGAATGTGAGTGTGAATGGTTGTCTGTGTCTATGTGTCAGCCCTGTGATGACCTGGCGACTTGTCCAGGGTGTACCCCGCCTTTCGCCCGTAGTCAGCTGGGATAGGCTCCAGCTTGCCTGCGACCCTGTAGAACAGGATAAAGCAGCTACAGATAATGAGATGAGACATTTTAAACATCTGTGCTTTTTGAAAACATCTTTTTTTTACACATTTAAAACATATGAGCTTTATTAAAACATCTTTTTTACACATTTTAAACATCTGTGCTTTTTTTTAAAAAAAACATCTTGTTTTACACATTTTAAACGTCTCATAGCATCGTTAGCTCGCACCTCTTGGCAGACAACACACTGTGGCAGTGGAGCATCTTCAGATCCAGTCCATGAAAATCCAAACTTTAAATAATCGTGGTCATACTTCCTTCTTTTTTTGCTTGGCCCAGACTCTGTCTCCTCACTCACTGTAGCTTTAGGTACTAAAAATCAATCCATTTTGTCTCTGGTAAAGGCTAGCTGAAGTTCGCTAAATGTATGCAATAGTAACTTATTCTGGTTTATTTTTCCTCACGTTGCGCCCCCCTGAAGAACTCTGGCGTGCCCCACACTTTGAAAAGCCCTGCACTACACTATTAACCAAACATCTGTTTTTGTTTTTTTTTTTGTCAATAATCATAGAAGATTAGCCACAGTGGAGATTCAGGGATTCCTGTCTCCTGCCTCAAGTTTCACAGAAGTTTAAGAAATCCCATAATTATCAATTTGGGATTTGTTTATCAGTTTGAACCCTGCTGTTTGTTGACTTCAGTTTGGCATTTAACTCCATCAGCCCCAGCCGACTGATCACCAAGTTGCAGTGTCTGCAGTTTGGTGATCAGTCGGCTGGGGCTGATGGAGTTAAAGACGGAAAGAGCCAGAGGAAAGAACCGCTTATGTCAGTGGGGGGGGCGGAGTTGTTAAGACCAACAACAATAGCAAGACCGCGAAAGGTCGCCATTTTTAAGCGATGAGAAGCAGCAGCTGTACAAATGCGAAGTCATCCATTATTGTTGTTGTTGCTGCTTCGATGTTCGCGCCAACGTTTATGCAAACGCAGTGACGTAACTGACGTATACAGCGACGTGATGATGTGGCTCCCCTTAGCACCCCGAGCTATGGAAAAGCAAACTGGTTCTCAGCTGGCTCGCAAGTTGAACGAGTTGTGAACCAGCACCAGCACTGGCCCCGAACCAGCCCTGGAACTGATTTGGTGGAAAAGGGGTATAACAGACCCCAGCATGTCAGGATGGGCACCTCCACATCCTCCACCATCGTCCTCAATACCGGTGTTCCTCAGGACTGTGTTCTGAGTCCAGCCTTGTACACACTGTACACCCACGACTATGTCGCCACCCATGGCTCCAACACCCTCATTAAATTTGCAGACGATACAACCATTGTTGATCAACAATGATGACGAGGCACCATACAGGGAGGAGGTCTGAGCACTGGCGGCCTGGTGCAATGGCAACCACCTCAACCTCAACACCAAGAAAACAAAAGAACTCATCATTGACTTCCGGAAGACAAGGACCACACTACACTCAGGCCTGAGCATCAATGGGGAAGAAGTGGAGCGGGTCAAAAACTTCAAGTTTCTCGGACTGCACATCTCACTGAGGACCTGGGCTGGACTGTGAACACCACCCACATTATTAAAAAGGCCCAGCAGCGTCTCTTTTTCCTGAGAATGCTGAAGAGGAACAAACTCCCTCCACCTCTGCTGAAAAACTTTTATCACTGCACAGTAGAGAGTGTCCTGACCTACGGATGTACGGTGTGGTATGCCAGCTGCACTGCATCTGAGAAGGAACAACTGCAGCAGGTCATCAAGACTGCTTAGTGGATCATCGGCTCCCCGCTCCTATGCCTAGAGGAGATCTACTTGAGCCGGCTCCTCCGACGGGCCACAAAGATCCAGGATGACCCTGCCCACCCAGGACTCTCTATTTTCCAACCTCCTCTCTGGCAGACTCAGAGTCATGAGAGCCCGCACCAACAGACTGAAGAACAGCTTCTTCCCCATGGCTGTGAAGAGACTGCTGCAGGAATCATGAACACCCACCCCCCCACCCCCGCGCGCGCACACACACACACACACACACACTACTACCTCCCAGTCAGTGGACAATAACTCTTGCACCTCAGATATAGACTGCACCTTTAATACAGACTATTTATATGTAACATTTTATCTGCACTTTATTGTTTTTACTATTTATGTTTAATATATTTTCTTGTGACTGTGACACGTAGCTGCTATAAGAGAGATGCTGCCAAACGGAATTTCGTTGTATTCTTGTACAATGACAATAAAGCTTCTTCTTCTATCAAACGGAGTTCAATTAGAGAAGGATGCGGAAGACAGGGAGCAATGGAGACAAAAGATCCGCTGAGGCGACCCCTAATCGGGAGCAGCCAAAAGAAGATCAAACTGAGTTCAATGAAGTGCAGTCATCCTGTACCAGAGTAACCCACAGAGTTTGCACTACAGCCTGTGCAGTTATTTTATTTGTGCTAAATCTGGATTTCTTATTCAAAGGCCAAAAGATCCCACATGCTATACTTTCCCTGCCTGTCTGTTAAGTAATAAAGAATTGTGTTCAAAATACACTACACTATTAACCATACATCTGGTTTTTTTGGTCAATAATCATAGAAGATTAGCCACAGTGGAGATTCAGGGACTCCTGTCTCAAGTTTCACAGAAGTTTAAGAAATCCCATAATAATCAATTTGGGGCAGCCATGGCCCTAAAGGTCAGAGAAGCAGCTTCCGTGAAAAGGCAAACTGCAGTATCTGCATATTTTGTGAAATTGAGTTTTGTGTATGAAGTTTAGGCGTCATATCTGTTCGATTATATGTGAAAATTCTGTGGCTCTAGCTTCGGGTTACGAGTGTTTGAAATTTGCAGGAACTGCAAATTTACCATGTCAAACCAAGGCAAACTGCCATTTATCTCAATTCAGTGATGCTGCAGTTTGCCTTTGCATGGCAGCTCAGGTCTGGGACCAAAATTTTGGCAGTTTAATGCTCTGGACCAGCAGGAAAACTGTGTGGGTAGGGTGTGTGAATGAACAGTACTTTCCCCTCCCTCTACACCCATGACTGAAATGCCCTTGAGCAAGGCACCTCACCCCCAACTGTACCCCAGTTACTGCAACAGGTAGCCACTGCTCTGGGTATGTGTGTTCATTGCTTAAGATGGGTTAATGCAGAGAAACAGCACATTTCACTGTGTTGTAATGTAGATGTGACAAATAAAGGCTTCTTCATAACCCCCTGTATCATCTTTCCCTCATGCACTTCTTAGAAAATAGGCTGACTGTTTTGCTTCTTTATTCAGCAATTTACTGAGGTTTATATAGTGGTGCTTGAAAGTTTGTGAACCCTTTAGAATTTTCTATATTTCTGCATAAATATGACCGAAAACATCATCAGATTTTCACACAAGTCCTCATCTCATCTCATTATCTCTAGCCGCTTTATCCTTCTACAGGGTCGCAGGCAAGCTGGAGCCTATCCCAGCTGACTACGGGCGAAAGGCGGGGTACACCCTGGACAAGTCGCCAGGTCATCACAGGGCTGACACATAGACAACCATTCACACTCACATTCACACCTACGGTCAATTTAGAGTCACCAGTTAACCTAACCTGCATGTCTTTGGACTGTGGGGGAAACCAGAGCACCCGGAGGAAACCCACGCAGACACGGGGAGAACATGCAAACTCCACGCAGAAAGGCCCTCGCCGGCCCCGGGGCTCGAACCCAGGACCTTCTTGCTGTGAGGCGACAGCGCTAACCACTACACCACCGTGCCGCCCTCACACAAGTCCTAAAAGTAGATAAAGAGAACCCAGTTAAACAAATGAGACAAAAATATTATACTTGGTCATTTATTTATTGAGGAAAATTATCCAATATTACATATCTGTGAGTGGCAAAAGTATGTGAACCTTTGCTTTCAGTATTTGGTGTGACCCCCTTGTGCAGCAATAACTGAAACTAAATGTTTCCAGTAACTACTGATCAGTCCTGTACACCGGCTTGGAGGAATTTTAGCCCATTCCTCCGTACAGAACAGCTTCAACTCTGGGATATTGGTGGGTTTCCTCACATGAACTGCTCGCTTCAGGTCCTTCCACAACATTTCGATTGGATTAAGGTCAGGACTTTGACTTGGCCATTCCAAAACATGAACTTTATTCTTCTTTAACCATTCTTTGGTAGAACGACTTGTGTGCTTAGGGTCATTGTCTTGCTGCATGACCCACCTTCTCTTGAGATTCAGTTCATGGACAGATGTCCTGACATTTTCCTTTAGAATTGGCTGGTATAATTCAGAATTCATTGTTCCATCAATGATGGCAAGCTGTCCTGGCCCAGATGTAGCAAAACAGGCCCAAACCATGATCCTACCACCACCATGTTTCACAGATGGGATGAGGTTCTTATGCTGGAATGCAGTGTTTTCCTTTCTCCAAACATAATGCTTCTCATTTAAACCAAAAAGTTCTATTTTGGTCTTATCCGTCCACAAAAGCTTTATCCAATAGCCTTCTGGCTTGTCCATATGATCTTTAGCAAACTGCAGACGAGCAGCAATGTTCTTTTTGGAGAGCAGTGGCTTTCTCCTTGCAACCCTGCCATGCACACCATTGTTGCTCAGTGTTCTCCTGATGGTGGACTCCTGAACATTAGTCAAATGCGAGAGAGGCCTTCAATTGCTTAGAAGTTACCCTGGGGTCCTTTGTGACCTCGCCGACTATTACATGCCTTGCTCTTGGAGTGATCTTTGTTGGTCGACCACTCCTGGGGAGGGTAACAATGGTCTTGAATTTCCTCCATTTGTACACAATCTGTCTGACTGTGGATTGGTGGAGTCCAAACTCTTTAGAGATGGTTTTGTAACCTTTTCCAGCCTGATGAGCATCAACAACCCTTTTTCTGAGGTCCTCAGAAAGCTCCCTTGTTTGTGCCATGATACACTTCCACAAACATGTTGTGAAGATCAGACTTTGATAGATCCCTGTTCTTTAAATAAAACAGGGTGCCCACTCACACCTGATTGTCATCCCATTGATTGAAAACACCTGACTCTAATTTCACCTTCAAATTAACTGCTAATCCTAGAGGTTCACATACTTTTGCCACTCACAGATATGTAATATTGGATCATTTTCCTCAATAAATAAATGACCAAGTATAATATTTTTTGTCTCATTTGTTTAACTGGGTTCTCTTTATCTACTTTTAGGACTTGTGTGAAAATCTGATGATGTTTTAGGTCATATTTATGCAGAAATATAGACATTTCTAAAGGGTTCACAAACTTTCAAGCACCACCGTATATGGAAAAGTTAAACAGCATTTAAAATAACACAGCTTTGAATAATTGTGGCAAAAATACTCGAGCATATAAGCTACAATACACTCTCAGAAAATAAAGTACATCATTGTACCTTTAGGGGTACAACGGCTTGTCACGAGGGCAGTACTCTCTAAGGTACTTATCTTTACATATCATATACTGCTTGGGAACATGCATGTACCTTTTTTTGGCCCCCAGCTTGGGAACATGCATGTACCTTTTTTTGGCCCCCAAAAGGTTCATATAGTTACCTTGAGGTCCAATAATAGGCCCTTGAGGGTACATTGATGTAGCTTGTACCTTGGGCATAGAAATGGACTCCTACTGTACCCCTGACAGTAGAGAAACAAAATATTTTATATATACACACACACACACACACACACACACGACATAAAATAGAGAAAATCATTTATTACTGCAAACTTATTTTCACCCAATGCATCTCAGCAGAATTGCCAAGGTAATATTAATGCTCACTGTAACAGTCAATTAAATGAAAGCTACCCTTTGGCAAAGTAATTCTATTAAAGGCATCCAGTTCTACTAGTAGCCGAGTATAACCCTATGATATGACTCCATGCTTTCGGCCAGTCTGTATGAAGGCATCTACAGCACGATCAATGTCTGACTCCGTGTGAGCAGCCGAGATCTGGACCCGTATACGAGCTTTTCCTTTGGGAACTACGGGATAGGAGAACCCAATCACATACACTCCTGAGGAAAAGAAAAGAGAAAATAGTGGCTTAAATGAGCAATGCTGTATCATTTTCTCCCCTCCCATCACACCGTTTCATATTTTCATTAATTTTTAGAGGTTTTTGTTAAATCATCTATAACTCACTGGACATGATAACCCTCTTCAAGATAATTTCAAGATAAAAAGTGTTACTATAAAGTTACAGAAAGCTGTTAAATCTGAGATCTTACCCAGTTTCAGCATGTCATCAGCCATGATGGAAGCCAAGCGAGCATCTCCCAGCATCACAGGGCAGATGGGATGAGCAGTGCCTGCAATGGTGAACCCTGCCTGTGTCATGCTGTTTCTAAACCTGGTGGATGTAATCAGAGACAATGTTTTCATTCACAGCGTTTACTCTGATCACAGTGTTCTAAAGCTCAAATCTTTGGATCGAGTCCTTTGACACAAGAGGATTTAAAAGAAAATTGTCTTCTTGTCAAGTCAGCATAGAGATCATTAGGGGAGACCAACTTTCCTGATTTTCACCTGCTGAAACACAGAACACTTATCTCTCAGTCACTGTAAGATAAAACCTAGTCTGTGCAACTCTCCCTGCAGAGCTCATGCCCCATCAGCTACGAGATGTGATCAAAAAGTTCAGACTGTCCCTGTTGCGAACGAACGATGTGTGGGACGGTCATGCATGTGCAAGTCATGATGTCGTCAAAATCTGGACCCGTGTTACACACCTGTTTGTAACAACATGCACGTGCACATTTGTGATTTTACCATGGACCTCATACGAGCAGAGAGAAAATATGAGACATCAAATTCTTTATCAAACTCAGGAAATCAGCACTAGAGAGCCTTGAAATGCTTTTAAGCACAACCCTTGAAAACGTCCAAGGAATTGTGTGTCAAGATCATCAGACCGTCCTGACCTTGCCCCTCTTGAAGCGCAAATGTCACTCAAAACACGTCACCCGGTTCGCTGCTTCGCTGCCGTCGACTTACTGAAGCATTTCAAGGGTCTCCGTTGCTGATTTCACAAGTTTGACACAGAATTTTATGCTTGCGCTCTGCATAAAATTGCAAATGTGCATGGTTACAAAACGTGCAACACAGGTCATGATGTTGACAGCGCAACATCGCACAGTATACTGGCACATGAAAGTTATTGCTCGATCCTGCTACATGCACATGACCTTGCCATGCACCATTCATTCACAACAGGAACAGGCTCGGAACCTTTTGATCGCAACTCATATCCCGACCCTCAACTCCTACCTCATGGTTTTGGCAGTCATGCTCTGTGCAATTTCGTTGGACGCCAACAGTAGTTCCACTGCACGAGTGGCAGAGCCCACCACCGGAGGGGGGAGAGTGTTGGAAAAGAGATACGGACGAGAGCGCTGCCTGAGTAGGTCAATTAAAGGTTTCGGTCCGACTGTGTAACCACCTGAAAGAATGAAGGACATCTTTAGGGTTAGAGCTGTATATTTACATGGCATATCAATAACAAACACTGAAATACTGCAGAGTCAGTACTGGCCCTCAAAAACTATGGCAGCTTTCCATAAACCTCTCCAGAGTACTGTGGGAATACAACAGTTCATTCCAATGGATTTATTTATTTGAATTTCTCCCAGTTAAAATGCAACGAAAATACAAAACTTCAAATTACAGCAGAATTAAAAAAAGAGCTTTATTTCAATCCAAATTATCTACTGAAATTACTTTACAAAATATAGAAATGTAATTTAATATTTCATATGAACAGTATATCAGTGGTGAATGTCAAAGAGATGTCAATTCTGTGGCCCCATGCATGAACCTGATAACCCACATATTTTTAAAAATGAGAAAATTGAATCTGAATATAATAATCCGTAAATTTGATATCAGTCAACCAGACATAGATTTGAGGTTTGTAAGGGTTTCATTAACATGTCTCCAGTTAGTCTGAAAATGGCACTGGTGAAAATTTTAAACAGCTAAGAAAAATACAGATAAAAATACGTGGGTTATCAGGTTCATGCATGGGGCCACAGAATTATCTTCATTTCTAGGCTGAATAGCTGATCTGATGTAAAAAAACAAACAAACAAAAAACCCAATTTGATTAATAACACACATCAACAGCCTCACCAGGCCCACTTTATATTCTTTGTTTGCACGTGACGTCATAGCTAATTATGCATGAGGCTTTGAACCGGAAGTCGGCCATGTTGGAGGATATACACAAACTCATGCGGCGCATAGCGTTTCTCAAAAGCTGGGCCGCGAAATCCCCCCCAAGTTTAAAGCCAAATACTAAATAGTTCAGGATTTTGTAGTGTCCCAAATTCAGTAGCTGGTTTGCCGAACACTTTTCAAGTAAAATAAATACAGTTGTGGGTAAATTAAGAAGCCTTTATTTTTGTCACATTCCTACTTTACATTTAGCTTGCGCGCGCACGCATACACACACACAGTGCACGCACAGAATAAATAAATACGTTTGTGGCAAATTCTATGGATCTGTGATGCTTGCTGAAAGAGAAGAGCAGGGAGGATTGAGAATTGAGCAGCTGTGGTTTGTTTACACCTGATACGAAAACTTGTAGCGTCCTAGCAACCATCTCAAAGATGCATACACAAAGCCCAGAAACTCCTATTTACCCGGGAAAAAACAATACAGGATTTATCTTGTAGTGTCCTGATCCCCAGATCTTTAACCCAGCCACATATAAAAAAACTTGTACACCTCCATGCTCGTGCAGGTTTTCATCTGTTTGTCCGTGTAGAACGATGTCTGCAGCACCAGGTAGTTTGAGCTGTTAGAGAACTCAATGGATGGATAATTTTCCAACTCATAATGAATTAATAACTATTTAAACATGATAAGTTGGTACAAATACAAAAGACTAAAAATAAACACTCTTTAAAAAAAAACTTAAATCTGTTGATTATCTGTTAATTATCTTCACATTAAGTTAATTAATAGTATGCATAATAGGGCTTTACATTAGCACCCGCCCACCCCCCAAATGCGGGTAAAATTCGGCTTTGGCGGGTTATGACTTTAGTCTCACTAGCCACTTTGGTGGGTGGTTTATTCTGTGGTATGATAATACATTTTAATTGTAGTTTTCTCTGAAGGCATCTGATATAACACCTGCATAAACATTCTGACAACATGTTAGACTTGTTTAGAACGTTTGTTAACGTCTCAGATAAAATCAATGACAAAGCAACAAAGTTGCTGATGACGGACAAGCGCACTATGTGGCGGCATATAGCTGGAGTTTCAAACCCTGCTGCTCAGGAAAAAAGGGGCAGAGATGAGCAGGGCCGGAGCAGCATTTTAAAATCACCAAGGTCCGTGATGCACAAAGCGCGCGCCGAAACATTTGACATATTTAAATGAGAGGGGTGAATTACATGCCACACAAGAGATCTATTCCTGAAATTACTTTTAATGGTGTTTGAACTGAATACCATCAGTTTTGGAAAAAAAAAAAATCATCATGTACGGTATGTGGCAAGAGTAAGAATAATTTAAGCTTGTTTAATGGTTTGATCTGGCCCAAGCAATGAGGACAAAAGATACCCTAACCATGTAGCCTATGGAACTAAGATACATTAACAATCTGGCATCCGTTACACCTACACAAAAAAAAAAAATTCTGGGAAAAAAAATCAGTATACACCACCATGTTTTAGGCAAAGTTATCCAAGGCAAACACAAGTTGAAACTTTCCACTCTATTGCTTTGGCTTATCAAATGATTTATTTTTAAAATCACAAACAAGGTAGGCTACAACTGCGCTGCTTCGAAAATGTAAATTTAACAGCTTGATGAAAGTGCGCTGATGGTTACCATGAAAAAAACGTGTCTTCTGCGCTGCGTTCCTCCACCGAGTCATGCGCTCATTCGGTTTTGTGTTCTTGGTCTCAGAGCCGTGCGCACCTGTAGGTATCATGCCGCCATTTTGTCTCTTTAAGAAACTACATTTCCCATCAGCCTACTTCCGTGTTGATCTACGTCACGCGTGGGCGGGATCATCTACGTCAGTCCGCCATGCGCGTATAAGTCCAGGCGGAAGCTCCGCCATTTTGTCTCTCGCGTCCGGATTCCAATGAGTCTAGACACATAAAGAGATGCTCTCAAACCCGAAGACACTTCTTTCTTGCGAGATTCACCGTCCAGCGCGTTCTGTGCCTAACCACTGGCCAAGGTAAAAGTCCAGAATAGCGCGATCTTTAAACTCAACCTGAGTTACAACCGGTTTATTCGTATTAGAAGCGACGTCACGACTGCAGCCCAGGCAGTTAAAAGTTAAGAAGCGATTGAATCCTTTTTAACTCAAAAGCGCTGTGCATCTTATTCTGATCAGAGACTTTTCCTCACGAACGCTGAGGTTCGGACCAAGAATCCTCTGCTTTCCACGGGAACCACCCAAGTGGTCCGCTGGACCCGAAAGTTTTCTACGCCTCCATCACGAGCGGCTCACGTGCTCCCACGGCGAGGCCCGAAACTACACCAGCAAATAGTTCCTCATATCTTGCTAAAGGCAGGATTAATTAAGATTTTGGCATTTGGGCATAATTAGGATAGTCTTAGGAATTTGCTTTTATTTGAAGTAGTGTGAATCTAAACCCAGGTTTATCTGTTACACTGTTAGACACGCAGCGTGTTGATTTATTTTGGTTCTATGTTCTCTCAATTGTTTAATAGATAGGCTGCGCATGCTTTTCTTTGCTTACTAACACCTTCATTTCCTTATCATACATTTTGACCTTATCAAGGTTTCAGTGAGTTTGGTAATGTTATGAGCGTGGAATCTTTTTGTTACTGAGAAAACACGTGCTCAACAGGCCTGACCAGGCCTGATACACTTTAGATAGCTTCCCTTTGTCTTTAGCAACACGTGCTCAGTAGGCCTCACCAGGCCTAACAAACACACTTTAGCTAGGCCATAGGGCCTTTCACAAACACACACTAGCAACACAAGGCTAATCTAGGCCTCCACCACGTGTAGTTAGCTACACAAGGCTAAACACATGGTCAAGTCCTTCACACACACACACACACACACATTAGCAACAGAGCTAATCCTTTGTTCTATTTAGATAACATTCTTTTATTTTAGCTAGCAACAAGCTAGGCCATACACACACACACACACCACACATGTATATACACACCTCACTGCTTGTATATATTGATTTATTATTTTTATCTTTGTTATAATAAATTCATTTATTAAACAAACTGTTTATTTGTGTGAACGATATATGAAGTCCCCAATCTTCTCAAAGAATTCAAAAAGGTGCATATAAGTTATGTAATATGGTAAGTGATCGTAATAATTTGGAAATATACCATAATCTAGCTGTTTGGTAATTTATCCAGGATTAATGGTATGATTCACTAAATGATTCATTGTATGATTCACTAAATGATTCACTAAACGATTAATTGAACGATTCACTAAACAATTCATTGAACGATTCACTAAACGATTCATTGAACGATTCACTAAACGATTCATTGAACGATTCACTAAACGATTCATTGAACGATTCACTAAACGATTCATTGAACGATTCACTGAACGATTCACTAAACGATTCACTAAACGATTCACTTCAAATGAGACTGATTCTATGGTATGATTCAATTCAAATGAGTCAAAGTAAACGATTCAATGGGATTGATTCATTTTAATTATTGACCTTCAAAATTTAATGAGACTAATTTAATGAGATTGATCACCTAATTTCAATAATTAACTGATTGCACCCACAGCACCATACAAACATAGAAGACAGAATCAACGTTTAACATAATTAACAATGCACTTTTTACGGAGACATTTTAATGTTATTCTTTATTTTTTTAATCCAGTTGAATATTTAACGTACAAATGTATTTTCAGCTCTTAAAAATGACCGAGGTCCGGACCTCAGCGGCCTCAGAGCTGGCTACGGCCATGGAGATGAACAAGACGCTAATAGGAAGATAAGACAGTTCAATGACAAATGGAAGTTCAGGTGAGATTGGCTAGTTCATAGCAAAACCAAAAATACCACGTACTGCGAAGACTGTAGAAAGTATGGCAAAGACAGGCACCAGTAACTTTAAATTTGAAACTATAAAGGACCACGAAAAGTCAAATGCACACATCGGTACTATAACATCAAAACAGGCAAAGATGGCTGTTTCACTACAGGACAGCATTGCTTTCAGTCCCTGGCTATCATGAAGTCGGCTGAGCCGGAGAGGATGGAGCTGCTGTTTAGAAACGTTCACGCGATTGGAAAGAAGTTGATCTCACCCCAGCTATCAACTTATGGCCTGCTGGAAGCCTCAGGTCACGAAGACCATTTTTCATGGACCATTCAAGCTCATCTGATGATGAATGTAATGAGGACATTTAATGTCTCTCTCTACACATGTTCACTCTCACACACACACACACTTAATAGATACTGTACATAATATATATATATATATATATATATATATATATATATATATATATATATATATATAAAATACTTGATAATACACAATACTTGCATATCAAAACATCAAATTTTTTTCAATGATAAATGTTTTAAATTGGACTTTTAATATTAGAATCAGTTCAGTTGTACTGAATGTTATTTTTCATATTATACGATATTTCATATTGTAAGGGGCTTGAATTTGAGTTCAATAAACAGAATACTCTGTTTATATTTTTGTCTGACTTGGTTGCATGTTTTCATATAGGGAGCTACCTTAACAGCACTGAGTATTGAGTGCTACTGTAGAGATACATTATACGCTGCCATTCATAATTAAATCTAGATCTTCCGAACTTTAACATATCATGGTGAAGAAAAAACTGCGATTTCCTGGCAACAAAATTGTGGCTAGTGAAAAGACTGAATGGCTAGTGACTCGGGAAAACCACTAGCCACAGTGGCCGGTGAGCAAAAAAGTTAATGTAAAGCCCTGACACATAACTATTGTCTTTGTATTTAGTTACGGCTACAATATGATCAAATTTTATTCTACTAATGTCAAATTTAGCTAGTAAATTTTTCTTTCATGGGAAAAATCCTTCTTTGTTTGAGTGTAAGGATCTTTCCCATTGAGTGGGTTCTATACCCACTTCTTTTGAGTGTACTACTTGGTTTTAATAACTTGCTTGTTTGCTGGACACAAACATGGCAATAAGTTCTTGTGTTAATGGACCAGACTCCACTTTTGGATCATTAATCCCTTTTGACTGAGAACGCTCTGCATGCATGGTTTGGCTTCTGGCACATCCATACAGTTTTAAATACAATACCTATAATTTCAAAAAATAATTTTTTTATTGCATTTATTTAATTCCTGGGCTCCCATCTGTGACAGGGAGTGATGTTGCATCCCATTAATACACTTTACAATAGATTATTAGATTCTAACAGAATAAATGAGCCAAAATAATTGGGGATCTTTTTTAATGGGCCCGACTCATTACAAGTATGAATAGGTGGGCCTTAAAGTAGAAAAGGTTGAGAACCCCTGCTATAGAAGATATGCTCGAGAGGTTGTTACACTCAAGAATTCCTTCTATTTGTTCGCTATGCCGACTCTTTGTTTTATAATTGGATGCGGGCACAACTCTATTTGAGACAAGGGGACTTAAGTTCTTTAGAATTCAAGCAATTATAAATAAATCAAGGAGGAAAAACCACCATCAACAACAACAACAACAACAACGAGCGTAGACATCAATGGCTGTCCAACATAAACCGGGCTGAGCTAAGTGATGAGAAAACAAAAACCACAAGAGTCTGTAGTGAACATTTTATCAATGGTAAGCGCTACAAACTAGTTATTAATGAAAAATTGCAATATATAATAAAATACTGGATTGTTTAATAGCCTGGCTATGCAAAAACTCGCTGCTGTCAAACGTGACAAAGCCATGATCATTGAGTGTGTAAGCCGACAATCAAAGGCTTCTACGATTATTTCATTTTAAAAAGAGCTGTATGTAAATTTTTGATGCTACTGCTTATATTTTGCTTTTTCTTTCCATTAGGGAAACCAGCTGATCTCTACAATTTTATAGATCCAGACCGGGCTCCAACACAAAATATGGGCCACAACAAGATCAAAGATGGTACTAAAGCGGTAGCTTGAAATGCAAGGCTTACAGAGCACAGAAAGAAAGGCAAAATTATTGATTTAAAATAGATATGAGAAATGACTACAAGCTTCTAAATGTAATTCCCCTTTACCTTCCACTCTGTACTCTTACCACTGTATATATTGTATATCCTCCAACATGGCGGCGGTCAATGACGCAAGCAGTTTTGGTCACGTGGTTGCAAACGAAGAAGTGAAACGAAACAAGAACTCAAACTTGTAGCAACACTTACCTGCTGCCCCTCCAAGAGCTTTTCCCAGAGTGGAGTTCACGATGTCCACTCTGTCCATCACCCCCAGCAGCTCATCAGTACCTCTGGGTGAAAATACAGACACCAGTCTCAGAATCATTACATTAGACATGTTAAGTAATAGGCTGAGCTGCAATGAGGGGCATTTTTTTTTTTTTATATCAAGGGCATTACTCAAGATGTTGATTAATCACCAGACCAAGACCAAAATTTAGTTGTGCAGTATGCACTTTATGATAAATGTTTATGTCTGTATGTAGCTGATGTCCCCACATCATTGTCTTCTACTCACCGGCCACGAAGACCCAAGAATCCTGTTGCATGGCATTCATCGATAAAAACCAACGCTCCATACTGCTCAGCAAGATCACAGATACCCACTAGAGGAGCCACGTCACCATCCATAGAGAATACTCCATCAGTTACCACCAGCCTCATGCGACAAGACTGTGTGGGGAAAATACGGCATATATTATTAGGGATGCAACAAATATTCTAAATATTCAATAATTACAATTTTGTGAAAAAAAGAAAGATAAAAAACATTTGTATCATTGCAATTTTACCCCTTGTATGAAACAATCACCATCTCTGCAACTCTGCTCAACTCACTGTTGAATTTAATGAGCAAGTCGTGGCCTTATGGCCCTTTTCCACTGCATGGTACCAGCTCAATTCAATTCAGCTCTACTCACCTTTTTTGGTTTTCCATCAGAATAGAATGCCTGTCACTGCACAATGTACAACAAAATTTAGTTCATCATAGGAGAGCAAAGCCGCTACATATGTGCGCACCGCCACTCCTAGGCACTTCAGCCCAAGGCCATCCCATGTTAATCTACAGTTAGGTCCATAAATATTTGGACAGAGGCAACATTTTTCTAATTTTGGTTCTGTACATTACCACAATGAATTTTGAACAAAACAATTCAGATGCAGTTGAAGTTCAGACTTTCAGCTTTAATTCAGTGGGCTGAACAAAATGATTGCATAAAAATGTGAGGAACTAAAGCATTTTTAAAAAAGACAATCCCTTCATTTCAGGGGCTCAAAAGTAATTGGACAAATTAAATAATTGTAAATAAAATGTTCATTTCTAATACTTGGTTGAAAACCCTTTGTTGGCAATGACTGCCTGAAGTCTTGAACTCATGGACATCACCAGACGCTGTGTTTCCTCCTTTTTAATGCTCTGCCAGGCCTTTACTGCAGCGGTTTTCAGTTGCTGTTTGTTTGTGGGCCTTTCTGTCTGAAGTTTAGTCTTTAACAAGTGAAATGCATGCTCAATTGGGTTGAGATCAGGTGACTGACTTGGCCATTCAAGAATATTCAACTTCTTTGCTTTAATAAACTCCTGGGTTGCTTTGGCTTTATGTTTTGGGTCATTGTCCATCTGTATTATGAAACGCCGACCAATCAGTTTGGCTGCATTTGAGCACACAGTATGTCTCTGAATACCTCAGAATTCATCCGGCTGCTTCTGTCCTGTGTCACATCATCAATAAACACTAGTGACCCAGTGCCACTGGCAGCCATGCATGCCCAAGCCATCACACTGCCTCCACCGTGTTTTACAGATGATGCGGTATGCTTTGGATCATGAGCTGTACCACGCCTTCACCATACTTTTTTCTTGCCATCATTCTGGTAGAGGTTGATCTTGGTTTCATCTGTCCAAAGAATGTTCTTCCAGAACTGTGCTGGCTTTTTTAGATGTTTTTTAGCAAAGTCCAATCTAGCCTTTTTATTCTTGAGGCTTATGAGTGGCTTGCACCGTGCAGTGAACCCTCTGTATTTACTTTCATACAGTCTTCGCTTTATGGTAGATTTGGATATTGATACGCCTACTTCCTGGAGAGTGTTGTTCACTTGGTTGGCTGTTGTGAAGGGGTTTCTCTTCACCATGGAAATTATTCTGCAATCATCCACCACTGTTGTCTTCTGTGAGCATCCAGGTCTTTTTGCATTGATGAGTTCACCAGTGCTTGCTTTCTTTCTCAGGATGTACCAAACTGTAGATTTTGCCACTCCTAATATTGTAGCAATTTCTTGGATGGGTTTTTTTCTGTTTTCGCAGCTTAAGGATGGCTTGTTTCACCCGCATGGAGAGCTCCTTTGACCGCATGTTTTCTTCAAAGCAAAATCTTCCAAATGCAAGCACCACACCTCAAATCAACTCCAGGCCTTTTATCTGCTTAATTGAGAATGACATAACGAAGGAATTTCCCCACACCTGCCCATGAAATAGCCTTTGAGTCAATTGTCCAATTACTTTTGGTCCCTTTAAAAACAGGGTGGCACATGTTAAGGAGCTGAAACTCCTAAACCCTTCATCCAATTTTAATGTGGATACCCTCAAATGAAAGCTGAAAGTCTGGACTTTATGTCCATTATATAACTACAACTTGAATATGTTTCAGTAAACAGGTAAAAAAAAAAAAAAAATATATATATATATATATATATATATATATATATATATATATATATATATGTGTCAGTGTCCAAATATATACGGACCTAACTGTAACTGCATATCTTTGGACGGTGGGAGAAACCGGAGCACCCGGAGGAAACCCACACAGACACGGGGAGAACATGCAAACTCCACACAGAAAGGCCCCCGTCAGCCACTGGGCTCAAACCCAGAACCTTCTTGCTGTAAGGCAACAGTGCTAACCACTACAACACCATGCTGCCCACAGCCCAGCCAAAGTTATGGATAGTACCTGGTATCCCATTCTTTTTTTTTGGCATCACGTCCATGGAGGTTCCAAGCAAGCTGAGGCAATACGAAAAGGTGATGTGAAACCACTGTGGACTACTGACTGATCAGAGAAAATCATATCACTGTGCGAGTCAGGACATACTGAACAAACCCTCCATTTTAAAATAGCATTATATTTATTTATTATACTTCACTGATGTGTGTTTTCACTGCTTGTGTGCATATTTGTGCACGTGTACGCACACGCGAAACAGTGTTATGTCAAACTGAAGTTGCCACAATTCATGTTTCTAACACATCTTGTTAGAGGGGGAAGGGGGAAAAAATCCGTTAAAAAGCAGTGTCCAAACTGTCAGGCTGTAATTGTTACAGCATTACAGCCATCGGTTACAAGCATAAAATAATAAATTTTTACTTACACACACTTTCCATGCTGTATGTATTACAATAGCATAACAAGGAAGGCACAGGGCTTTCACTCAGAGAACGCAGGTTCATGTCCCTGTTCGACATATTTCATTTGGGGAAAATTTTACTGCAGGTAACTTGTTTAAAATTAGCCATCCTATACTGATATCCTGGCTAACCCTCTGTTGGTAAAAGTGAGGAGTGTATGTGCACGCTGCTTTTGATCTCTGTAGTCAGTAAGCATATTCTAGCAAGCCATAGACCAAAGGCTCCTGCCTTCAGAAGAAACCATTTGAGACCCGAACGATCTCAAACAAGATAGACGGAATCCTGCTTCGGCCCGAGTAATGTCACGTCATGATCTCATCTCCTTATCTCTAGCCGCTTTATCCTGTTCTACAGGGTCGCAGGCAAGCTGGAGCCAGCTGACTACGGGTGAAAGGCGGGGTACACCCTGGACAAGTCGCCAGGTCATCACAGGGCTGACACATAGACACAGACAACCATTCACACTCACATTCACACCTACGGTCAATTTAGAGTCACCAGTTAACCTAACCTGCATGTCTTTGGACTGTGGGGGAAACCGGAGCACCCGGAGGAAACCCACGCGGACACGGGGAGAACATGCAAACTCCACACGGAAAGGCCCTCGTCGGCCACGGGGCTCGAACCCGGACCTTTTTGCTGTGAGGAGACAGCGCTAACCACTACACCACAGTGCCGCCAGCATTAGGTATAAAACTCAAATTTTATTTATATTGAATTAGTTTATGTCATAGAAGAGCATTATATGATATATTTATATTCTACTGCTGGTTTTCATACACGTTTCTTAATCCTATACAATATTCTATGCAAGCTGACAGAATTCATGGCAGAATGTTGAAAAATGAAAATATATTATACATACGAGCCACTTTTTCCATGGAATAAAAACACGTATTCTATTCCCTTCTAGTGGGTTTATTGATGGCATGCAATATCATATCGCTTATCCTCCATGTATTACGCCACTCTCCCCAATGGAGAATGAGCATGCAGTATTGTTAGAATACTGCACGTTGTCAAGACAACACGACGTCACACATTGGAGCTCATGCGATGATCCAATGAAAAAAACCCAAAAACCCTTATCTGCTGCGCATGTGCACAATCATTTCTTTGTCGGCTGGGAGATAGAGAAGAATAGGCTAATCCAGTGCTAGGTTTAAGCACTAAAACTGAAAACTGAAACTAAAGACGCACTGAACACCCGAAAGGCTACCAAAACTTCAATATGTATCCTTCATGCATAAGAGAAAAACATACCAACGAACATCAAAAAGCTGGAAAAGAGACACGTCAGAGATGTAAAACTTCCACACTAGCGAGTGACGGACAGTTTGTACACAAACATGGCCGTGAGGTCTGCTTCATTAAAAGCAGAAGAATAAAAAGCAAAAGATATATTTTGAAAGAGAAAGACACGCTGAACACCCGAAAGGCTACACTGTAAAAAATGAGTTGCTGTTTTAACTTAAAAAAAGTTAGTATCCGGGCTGCCTTAAAATTTTGAGTTCATTGAAATTAATATAGTAAGTTAACACAACGAGGTGATCAATTTAACTTACTATATGAATTTCAATTAACTCAAAATTTTAAGGCAGCCCGGGTACTAAGTTAAAACAACAAATAATTTTTTACAGTGTACCAAAGCTTCACTAGATATTCTTCACACACTTAATCTTCTGCATTAAATGTATGGAAAAGCTGGAAAAAGAGACACGTCGGAGATGTAAAACTTTCACGCTAGCAAGTGACAGTTTGTTCACAAAAATGGTTTCCTCATTCAAAGCGGAAGATTTAAAGAGAAAGACATGCTGAACACGCGAAAGGCTACAAAAACTTCACTGGATATTCTTCACGCATATTTACAAAAGAAAAACATATCAACGGACATTGAAAAACTGGAAAAGAGAGCAATAGTGGAAATATTGCCAAAGTTCTACTTGGAGGTGAGGAAAAGTAAGGGAGACTTTTACAAGAGGACTTCACTTGTGAACTTCACTCAGCAAAGCCCTTTTGTTTTGAACAACTGCAATGGAACAATGAACTCCTACCGTAACTGTGAACTTGAACTGTCAACCTGGATATAGCTTGTACTGTATATAAGTTGGGCTGTTGTTCAGGCTTTTTGAACTTGTACCATTTTTATTGTTAGAACTTTGACTTTGTACACTGGATTGACAGAACATTGAATTACATTTGATCAGAATCAGCATTCACTATTGGTAAGTTACCTCCCTGTTCTTAACTTTTTGTAAAATCTATAATTGTTCCATCGAATGTGTATGTATAAATAATAATTAAAAAATGGTGGGCGGCTCGGTGGTGTAGTGGTTAGCGCTGTCGCCTCACAGCAAGAAGGCCCGGGTTCGAGCCCCGTGGCCGGCGAGGGCCTTTCTGTGTGGAGTTTGCATGTTCTCCCCGTGTCCGTGTGGGTTTCCTCCAGGTGCTCCGGTTCCCCCACAGTCCAAAGACATGCAGGTTAGGTTAACTGGTGACTCTAAATTGACCGTAGGTGTGAATGTGAGTGTGAATGGTTGTCTGTGTCTATGTGTCAGCCCTGTGATGACCTGGCGACTTGTCCAGGGTGTACCCCGCCTTTCGCCCGTAGTCAGCTGGGATAGGCTCCAGCTTGCCTGCGACCCTGTAGAACAGGATAAAGCAGCTAGAGTTAATGAGATGAGATAATAAATGGCTTTCTTCGTGGTATATCAGATATGTTCCATTCAGCTAGCACGATATCGAATGAGTCTAGCTGAATGGAATATCTGATATACCACTCAAAGCCAGCCAATATTATTATACATACAGGACACTTTCCATTGAATAAAAACATTTATTTTTTTCGTGGTGCCGTTTCCATCAAATCCTGTGCTCTGATTGGCTGGCGAGTGAGTCTGTATCCTACGGTACGGACCCCAGTTATGGACCTCTGGCGACTCGCTCATTCACAACAACAAACATAGTAGCATTTTTTGTCAACGTTTATCTTTTTTTAATAAGATTTATTTATTAGATTATCAAAAATCTTCTAAATTTTTGCCAGCATTTCTTGGGAAAATAACATTAATTTTACAGCATGGATAGCGATAATGACAGTGTTCACAGCGAAAGCGAGTTTTACTACCCTGAAGAAGAAGAAATAAAAGAAAACATTTCAGGAGAAAGCTAAAAACCTCTAACTTGCTAACACCGAGCAAAAACATGGCTGAATCCTCATTCATCTCTAGCTGCTTTATCCTGTTCTACAGGGTTGCAAGCAAGCTGGAGCCTATCCCAGCTGACTACAGGCGAAAGGCGGGGTACACCCTGGACAAGTCGCCAGGTCATCACAGGGCTGACACAGACAACCATTCACACTCACATTCACACCTACGGTCAATTTAGAGTCACCAGTTAACCTAACCTGCATGTCTTTGGACTGTGGGAGAAACCGGAGCACCCGGGGGAAACCCACGGGAAGAACATGCAAACTCCGCACAGAAAGGCCCTCGCCGGCCACGGGGCTCGAACCTGGACCTTCTTGCTGTGAGGCGACAGTGCTAACCACTACACCACTGTGCTGCCGGCTGAATCCTGAATGACTCAATTTTGTATAAATAGGGGACTACATAGGCGGCAAAATGTAGGTTTTTTTCCTGCCATGGAAATGCACCTGTATACCGAGGAGGAAGCAATTTGCATTACAGCCGTGAATGAGGATTCAAAATGGCGGCTCGGTTTTCCCTTTCAGGCACTCTCGTTTTCTGTTAGAATTTGGTAAAGAAAAAATAAATATATTATTTACCAGCTTAAGGTCGGTCCGTATGGTGAAATACCGTGACCTCGGCCTTGAATACTGACCTCGGCCCAGAGGGCCTCGCTCAGTACTTTCAAGACCTCGGTCACGGTATTTCACAATACAGACCTCCCAGCTGGTAAATAACATACATGCATTCTATTCCCTTCTAGTGGGTTTCATTCATTTGGTTTGATAGCATGCAATATTGTTAGTGTATCACTTACCCTACGTGTATTACGTCACTTTACCCAATGGAGAATGAGTGTGCAATATGGTTTACGATATTGTATGGTTGTCAAGACAGCATACTGATGTGAATATCCAATGAGAAAGTTTTCTGCTGTGCATGTGCAGAAGCATTGCTTTGTTTGCCAGAGGCGCCCGCAGTAAACTGTCGCAGTGAATTGAAAATGACATAAGATACATATTACATGTAAAACTTCCGTGCTAGCAAGTGACTGACAATTTGTAAACAAACATGGCCGCCAGGTTTGTTCCAACGAATGTGTATGTATAATAATAAAAAATCTTTTTTCATGGTATATCAGATATATTCCATTCAGCTAGCAGGACACTGAACTCGTCTTCGACTCATTTAATATCATGCTAGCTTAGGGGTGGGCGATATGGCAAAAATGTCATATCACGATTTTTTAACATAAAATCTCGATTTCGATTATCACGATCTTCCATCGAAAAAAACAAAAACAGGCATTTTGGGGCTACAAACCTTTCTGAACAGATTTTAATAGTAGCAATTTTGCATGTGCAAACATTGTAAACACACTGATAAAGTGCACTATTGGTTGTGAAGACAACAACACTAAGTAAACATCACTCTGATAAAGTGAACATCCTCACTCTGATAAAGTAAACATCACTCTGATAAAGTGCATTCTTAGAATATAAAAAAAAGAAAGTAAAATATGAAATGTTGAATAACACACAGTCTTCGGTTATTTTGAAATGATTTAAGTATCAAAACACCAAATAGCTTTTTGAAAATGGTCCAGACTGGTGGTGGGGAGGCTTCTGCATAGCTTTATTGTGGCTGTTTGAATGTTGCTAGCACCAGCCTCTTGTGCTCGAAATGTAGTTTATATTTAAAGAAGCCTTCCCCAAACTTGACAGCCAGAGACCTCTGCCCTCTCCCCAAAGAACCAGCGCGGGCACGGCGCGCCAGCCCTGCGCCTCGGGACGTAATTCGCCACGAGGCGCGCCGCGGGGCTCCGCTTAGGTTTCGTTTCTATCCCGGGCTCCAGCCCGACTTGACAGCGCCTCGGGACAAAGAGCCACGGTGCTCGGCTTTAGTTTCGTTTTCCCATCGGCGGCTCCAGCCCCACTTTGGACGCCCGTAGCTCGGGCAGGGGAGGTCCCAGCCTCCCCAAGCTTAGAATGTGTAGATTCCATTTCTGACAATAAATTCCGTTTCAGATGCATAATTCCGCGATTTCCGTCCGTTTTCCGCGATCGCGGATTTTCAGTCCCTCTACAGGTTAAGGACGTCTTACGTCTGCTGCGTCGGCGGGAACCAGCATAGAACGTCAAGTTATTGTACCCAAAGGGGGAAAAAAAAAAAGGTTATTGCGCTCATTGGCCAAGGCGATCTATACAATTTCTCCACTTTGGCAAATCGTCTGCGATCTTCTACTTGTTCTTATTCTTAACGATTTTATACCGTCAGATCGCACACCCCTATGCTAGCTGAATTGAATATATCTGATATACCACTCAACGCCAGCCAATATTATTTAAATAGGCCCTATAATTTTATCCATAGTTTTAACACATAGGAATCTGTTGAAAATGCTTGATTTGACTAAATATTAATGCGGATCACTTCCCTGTTAATGCCTTTGCACTTGTTCCATCTGCGCAAAATGAGCAAAAGTGAGCTGATGAAACTGGTGGCCATCTTCATTTTACAGAATTTGTTAATAAAACTGGATTCTGGTTCAGCTGCTTTCTTTATAAATAGTAAAGTACTTGCATTTTAATCATGACTGACAATTTGCAGTTAGAGAGTAGCCCTCAGACAGACTCCTGATGGCCAGAGAAACAAAGGCAGGCCCAAGGAAACTGGTAGGAGGACAGTTAAAAAGGAAATGAGAGAGAAAGGATGGACCTGGGGTCACCTGGAAGGACTGGCTTCAGATTGCGTACGTTGGATGGCTTTGATTGAGGCCTCATGCTCCACCATGGGCAATGAGGACTAATGACAATTTTCAGCTTAATTAAAGGTTTTAGCACCCTTTTTAGGACACTATTCCGTGCCGGACAACAGCAACACAACTAAAACCTTCCCAAAGTGATCCCTGCTGTTTTTCAGAGGACCATGCTTATGCTACAGTGCAATCACCCACTTCCAATATGGTAGCTATGCTCGTCGGTCAGGAAGGATACCCTCTTACCTTACGCCAGTCATCAGGGTGTTAGCTTAGCATAGCTAGAGACTTTGCTACTGAGTGTAGCTCCAACTGCATGTGTCTACCTGGGACTCTTTCAGCTTTGACTCCAAATCATCCAGGTTCATGTGCTTGTAGCGGAACCTTTGCGCCCGACACAGTCTAATTCCGTCAATGATTGAGGCATGGTTCAGTTCATCAGATAACACAGCATCATCTGGGCCCAGCAGAACCTAGAACCAAGAAACATTTTCATATTACATTCAATAAATTATCATGTTGCTTATTTCACCGGGATAAATAGCCTGCCTATGCATATACAACACAATAAGTTTACATAAGCTCAAGGGCAGGCAAATGTTTTAGTTAGCCCACCGGGTAAGTAAAAGCACAAATGTGCTGCCCAGTTCCATGTTTTGGTTGCATGGAGACCTGCTTGACTTGGTTTAAAAAAAAAAAAAAAAGAAGTGTTAACTAATAACGTAAGAACTAGCTAACTAGTTCATCATAAGTTAAGTGCATTAAAGGTTGATGACTTTTCAGATTTTAAGTGTAGATCATAAAAATAATTAATCCCTGACACCCAATTATTTTTGTTTAGTGGACAGAAAGCTACTGAATACGAATCACAGACTTCCAATTTTATTCGGGTTTTTTCAATAGAACTATTAATGAATTTAGGGCCACATGGCCTCAAATTCTCCACTATTTTTTCCTGCTTCATCATGACCCAATTCAAAATACTACGTCATGTATCACGTGGCGGGCTTTCCCCGTTCGCGCAAGGCATTGCGGGACACAAATTTGAAACAGGAGAAGAAAACGGAAGACGCGAATGAAACACGAAAGACTGACTACAGTAAGGGAAAGCGAGAAAAGACGTTATGTTGCAAAGGAAAGGAAACGCAGGACCAAACTAATAAATATCGCCGGTCAGCGAGCATCTCAGTGTGATCAGCTGTTCGTTTAGCGACAGAATGATGTAACGGTCAATGCATGGTCAAGGTAAACCTGTCGATGGCAGTAATGCAACACTGGATGCCAGCTGCCGTAAAACCCAAAAGATGAAGCAGGTAAAACTGCGCATGCGCACACAGACTTCCTCTGTCTGCTTAATTGCGCAAAGTGAACAATTTCATGCACATTATTTGCTAGGGAATCCTAGCAAAAATTAAATAACTTCCCAGCCACAGAATGGCCTGGTTTTTTTTTTTTTTTGCGATATTGCAGAAATAAACATCTCACAATGACCAAATTTCAGAAGGAACCAAATTTCACCGATTTTATGAAATCGAAAGGCCGTCTAGCTTGAATACTGAGTAAGGGAACGGAATGAATATCATGTACTGCACATGGGATTTGCACCTTCAGTAAACATCAGCAAGCCATTGGCCAGCATTTTGGCAATAAGATGTGGTCTGCTATACTTGCATGCACATGATGGATATTATTCGACTTAAGCCATCTTTATTTTCTTTGGATATGCCTGATTTTCAAGGTTGTATATTGTGCATGTTATGCTAGAAGGAGTTACAACATACATATGCATATATAAATGCTTAATAAAAATTGGTCTACCATCAGCAAGCTCTTGTTTATGCCAGGCAGCAGATTCAGACGAGCAGAACACACTATGGAAGTGTGTTGCACCACCATATAGTGCCTAACGTTTAAACTTGCATACTAAACAAGGCTTGTTTAAAGAAAGTCAGCAAGGAGTAAAGTTTTTCTTTTTTTGGTCATTAAACCTATTTGCTACTATGGTGTATTAAAAAACAGAGCCAGAGGGAGGGAGGGGTGTAATAGTCCAAGAAATGACTCAATTTCTGAAATTAAGGCCCAAATTTTCCAGGGGAGGGGGTTTAAAAAAAAAAAAAAAAAAAAAAAAAACCCACCACACCTCAAATTCTCTCCTACATTTCCCAGAATGCACTGCAGCTAGGAAGCAGGGGTGTTTTTTTTTCTCCCAAATTTGTGACTTCTTAATCTCGGAATTGCTTAGTTCCCCCCTCACAAATTTCTGACTTTATAATCAAATCACAGTGAATATCCAAGTTTTTTCTTGGAATATTACACCCTCCCTCAGCTCTGCATACATTTTTTTTTAACCTACAATGGCCCAAATACACCATCGGAACTTGCCCACTGAGCAACTTTCAATAAAAAAAAAAAGAAATTATATAAGCCCAGACAAAATCTGTTTGTCCCTGACAATCCAGCAGAGCCCTTAAGATGATAAACAGCAGAATGGGACAGAGCACAAATATTCTAACAGTAACAAAGTGCATCTGATGGTTGAAATACCTCAAAGAGACCAGCATTGGCATCAAAGCAGCTTGCATACAAGATGCAGTCTTCTCTTTCATGAAACTGAGCTAGCTTCTGCTCCAAGTGTTTATGAAGATTCTGGGTTTAACAGGAAAAAAAAAAGAAGAAGAATTTGTCTGGTCACAAAAGTCACGGTTTCATTTCTTTTTCCAATGATCTGTTTCTTTACCTGCGTCCCACAAATGAACCTGACTGAACTCAGCCCAGCTCCGTATTTCTGCAGCGCCTCAATTCCAGCCTGAATGATCTCCGGATGACTAGAGAGGCCCAGGTAGTTATTGGCACAGAAGTTCAATATATCTGAAACATGTACAGATATAAGCAAAAACAATCACATTAAACCATGATGCTTCAACTGAAGACTCTTCTAGGAGAGAAGGATGTTGGCCAAGTTGCAATCCCTAATGGTGAACATCTCTCATCCACTGCAGGAGACAATAGCAGCACTGGGCAGCTCCTCCAGTGACCGGCTCCTCCATCTGCGGTGTGTTAAGGAGAGATATAGCAGCTCCTTCCTCCCTACTGCTGCAAGACTGTACAACCGGCACCTCACCAAGCACAGCACCAGACACTCCTCACAATAATGAACAATACTGTCCACATCACTTCTACACTACCGTTCAAAAGTTTGGGGTCACCCAGACAATTTTGTGTTTTCCATGAAAAGTCACACTTTTATTTACCACCATAAGTTGTAAAATGAATAGAAAATATAGTCGAGACATTTTTCTGGCCATTTTGAGCATTTAATCAACCCCACAAATGTGATGCTCCAGAAACTCAATCTGCTCAAAGGAAGGTCAGTTCTATTTCGTTTCTACTGACCGCCAGAGGCGGTGCTTTCAGCACATGGATATCCATCACACGAACGTGCAGGTCGAGTAATAGTAACAACAAAGTCACGTGTGACCTGGGTGACGTCACCCCGTGACCCCGGCATAAAAGACCGGTAAACCCAGGAAGTGACCTCTTACATCTTCTCGCGTTTGCAGGTTGCGAGTTGGATTGAAATTTGGACAAAGCGCTGTGGTAGTTTCGTTACCCGTAGGGTTGGGGCTGTGCTTACGCATCCTCCAAGAAACTGCGCTAAGTCCACCAACTCTTTTCTTCTTGTCGTTATATTCGCGCCGCCGGCCTGTTCACAGGCCGGCTGTCTTGTGTGTTGTATTCGTATTGATTTATTACTCCGTAAGCTGAGCGCTCTCGCTCGGTGGAGTTAGCTGATTAGTCCTCCGGGGCGGTGTCCTCACCACTGGAGGCCGGCTTGTCCTCATTCAGGTAAGCGGTTTTCATTCATTTAATTTAAAGCGGTGTTTCTCGCCGCTGTTTATCAGTTCTGTGGCGCACTGCGCCTATCTTTGTTAATATTATTAACCGCCTTATTTTATGTAGCCTTGTCTCCGGCCTGCTCACAGGCCGGCGGTCTTGTGTGTTGTATTCGTATTGTTACTCCGTTAAGCTGAGCGCTCTCGCTCGGTGGAGTTAGCTGACTAGCCCTCCGGGGCGGTGTCCTCGCCGCTGGAGGCTGACTTGTTGTCGCCCAGGTAAGCGGTTTTCATTCATTTAAACTAAAGCGGCGTTTCTCGCCGCTGTTATCAGTTCTGTGGCGCACGGCGCCTATCCTTGTTAACATTATCAACCGCTTTACTTTGTGTAGTCTTGTCTCCGGCCTGCTCACGGGCCGGCTGTCTTGTGTGTTGTATTTGTATTGCTGTTACTCCGTTAAGCTGAGCGCTCTCGCTCGGTGGAGCTAGCTGACTAGCCCTCCGAGGCGTATCCTCGCCGCTGAAGGCCGGCTTGCTTTCGTTCAGGTAAGCGGTTTTCATTCATTTAAATTAAAGCGGTGCTTCTCGCCGCTGGTTATCAGTGCTGTGGCGCACGGTGCCTATCCTTGTTAATATTCCCGACCACGGGTGTGTTCGCCCGGTCGTTTTTCATTACCGCCTGATTGTTTATTTTGGGCTGCTTACTTGGGGTGTTCTCGCCCTATTTTTTAAGTTCCCTTCTGCCAGCCAGGCGTCATGGACCTCTTCTCTCGCTGCGCCAACTGCTGGTCCCCCTCGAACCGGAGGACGGCCACCGCGAGTGCCCCTCATGCCTGGGTATTGATCACCTGCGGCAGGGGCTGACGGACATGGCCTGCGCAGACTGCATGTGCCTGAGCGTGGCTGCGCGGACCGCCAGGCTGGCTCGGCTGGATTCTCCGTCCGACATCCCCCGGGCCTCGGGGGGTCAGGACACGGTGTCGGCTGCAGCAGCGGGGCCCAGCAAGCGCCGTGGGCTCCCCCACACGTCTTCGCTTCTAAGGCGAAAAAGAAGCGCTCGGGCGATTTGGCTCAGAAGGTGGAGGTGATGTCCACCGAGCTGGAGGAGATGAAGGCCCTGCTGGCGAATCTTCAGCCTCCGCCACAGGGGGCAGTGTTCCCGCAGCCACCCCTTCTGCCTGGCAGCCCGACTGTTCACCATCACCACCGCTTCTGTCACCGGCCGTTGATGCACGCGGCCTGGATGAACTGTCGATCCGGGCTTCGGAGAGCTTTGACTGCGGTGGGTCCGATGGTCACGGCTCCACCTCTCCGGCCGGTTCCCAGGCCACCAGCCATGGCACCGTGGCAGCGTCGGAAGGCGGATGCTCATCCATCCAGCCAACGCTGAGGGCTGCATTGGCCCGTCTGGGGTTGGACACGCCCCGGTGGCCCAGCATCAGAGCGCTTTCTTCAGAGGTCCCACATAGCCTTCCTCGTTGTCTGTTCCGCCCTCGGCCTCATACATCGAGGAGTTACAGAGGTGTTGGGCGGACCCTAGATGCCTTCCCACCTCCCTAGTGACTGCAGGGCCCTGGCGGCAATGCAGGACACCCCTACCTATGGCCTCCTGCAGATGCCCAACATTGAGAAGCGGCTTTCATTCATTTAAATTGAAGCGGTGTTTCTCACCGCTGTTTATCAGTTCTGTGGCGCACAGTGCCTATCCTTGTTAATATTATCAACCGCTTGTTTTGTGTAGCCTTGTCTCCGGCCTGCTCACGGGCCGGCTGTCTTGTGTGTTATATTCGTATTGTTTGTTACTCCGTTAAGCTGAGCGCTCTCGCTCGGTGGAGTTAGCTGACTAGCCCTCCGAGGCGTGTCCTCGCTGCTGGAGGCCGGTTTGTTGTCGCTCAGGTAAGCGGTTTTCATTCATTTAAATTAAAGCGGTGTTTCTCGCCGCTGTTTATCAGTTCTGTAGCGCACGGCGCCATCCTTGTTAATATTCCCGACCACGGGTGTGTTCGCCCGGTCGTTTATTTTTTATTTCCACCTGATAGTTTATTTTGGGCTACTTACTTGGAGCGTTCTTGCCCTATTTAAGTTCCCTTCTGCCAGCCAGGTGTCATGGACCCCCAGACGCTGGAGGGGACGAGCGCGGCATCACGGGAGCTGTGTGACGCGGCTCCAGGCCTTTGCCTACTCGTCGCGGGAACTGGGCCGGCTGATGTCGTATCTCACCCTCGGCCGCCAGCAGATATGGCGGGCACAGTCCCCTCTGGCCGAGCCCGACCGGCGTGTGCTGCACTCTCTCCCTGTTGTCCCCGGGGAGCTGTTTGGCGAAGCCACTCAGCAAGCCCTGGATCGGAGTGCCCAGGTCATCTAGGCGTAACAGCAGTTCGCTGGCCCCGCCAGGCCCACCACCATGGCAATGCTGCCCAGTCCTTCAGGGGGCCCACACCGACTCTGTCTCGGCCACGCACCCGCCAGGAGACCAGACGGGTTGATGACTTTCGCCGCCCCACCACCTCCCGGACCCGCGGTGCCGCCCCCTACACCCAGTCTGCTCCTCGTCGCCCCCATGGTGACCGACGGGGGCGCTCTGGACGGCGCTGACATCAGCGCGCCGGCGGTCGGCCGCTTTTCCAGCGAACAGCTCCAAAGCTGGAGAGCGTTGACCCCTGGGTGCTGGTGACCCTCACCGAGGGTTACCGCATCCAGTTCTGCCGCCGTCCACCACGTTTCATGGGGTCAAACACACCACCGTGAGCCATCCGGGGAAGTCCCTCGTCCCCCGGCAGGAAATCGCCACCCTCCTGGAGAAAGGAGCAGTCTCTCCCGTCGACAGGCAGAGACAGCAAGGTGGGTTCTACTCCAGGTATTTTCTGGTTCCGAAGGACGGCGGTATCCGCCCGATCCTCGACCTGAGGTCCCTCAATTCCCACTTGAGGACCATGAGATTCCGCATGCTGCGTACAGTGGATGTCTTACACCACATCCAGGCGGGCGACTGGTTTGTCACCTTCGACCTGAAAGACGCCTACTTCCATGCTCCCATTGTGCCACACCACAGGCAGTTCCTGCGGTTTGCCTTCGAGGGCCAGGCTTTCGAGTTCAATGTTCTGCCCTTTGGGATATCGCTGGCACCCCGTGTGTTCACCGGGTGTGCGGCAGCGGCACTACTTCAGGCAAGGGGTTTGCGTGTCCTGCCTTACCTGGACGACTGGCTTGTCTGTCCACGGTCAGCAGCTCAGGCCCGCACCAACATCGCGACTGTGCTCTCGCATGTCGTAGAGCTGGGGCTCAGGGTGAATTACAAGAAGAGCTCGCTGGTGCCCAGCCAGGAGACGACTTTCTTGGGCATGCACCTGGATTCAAGGTCGTTGATGGTAACTCCCTCCCAGACCAGGATCCACAACATCCGCCTACTGCTTGGCCGCTTCGGACGGGGTAGGTCACTCGCCCTGAAGACCTTTCAGCGCCTGCTGGGCATGCTTACGGCAGCCTCCTCTCTGGTCCCGCTGGGACTTCTGGACTTACGCCGCTTCAGAGGTGGTTCAACGGTCTCCACCTCCACCCGGTGCTGCACGGGCGCAGCACATCAACGTGCTGGAGCTACGGGCTGTGTTCCTCGGCCTACAGCACTTCCTCCCAGGCCTGACCGGCAGACACGTTCTGGTGCGGACGGACAACGCTACGGTAGTGTACTACATCAACCACCAGGGAGGCACAAAGTCCCTCCAGTGCTTGAAAGTGGCTGGCCAACTTCTGCGGTGGGCCCATCGACATCTCTTGAGCCTGCGTGCCATGTACTTGCCAGGCACTGCCAACAGGGCAGCAGATCTGCTGTCCCGCCAGGACCCCGATCCCGGGGAATGGAGACTCAACCCAGCGGTGGTTCTCGCCATCTGGAAACGTTTTGGCAGGGCAGAGGTGGACCTCTTTGCCTGCCAGGAGTTGACACACTGCCCTCTGTGGTTCAGCCTCCACGGCCCCAGTCCCCTGGGCCAGGATGCGCTGGCGCATGCTTGGCCGAGGCAACTGCTGTATGCCTCCCCCCCCCCCTCTGCTGCGGATCGTGCCAACCCTACGCAGGGTTGCGATGGACCACCACGGGCTGCTGCTTGTCGCCCCCCCGGTGGCTGGGCCGAGTGTGGTTCCCAAGTTGCTGCAACTTCTGAACGGCGACCCCTGGTGCCTGCCAGTGAGGACTGACCTATCACAGCTGGGAGGGCAGATCTGGCACCCGGATCCAGCCCATCTGCAGCTCTGGGTATGGCCGCTGAAGGGCCGGACCCCCTGCGAGGTCCTTGTGAGCCGGCAGTGGTCAACACCATTGCAAGCTCTCGGGCACCCCCCACCAATGCCCTCTATGCCAACAGATGGAGGCTTTTCTCCAACTGGTGCTTAACTCGGGGGGAGGAGCCTACATGCTGCCCCCTGCCGACCATTCGACTGTTCCGCCAGCCTCTGCTTTGATAAGGGTCTTACCCCTGCCACCATCAAGGTCTATGCAGCTGCCATCTCTGCTCAGCATGCCAGAGTTGGGGGAAGGACCGTGGGGTCCCACGCCTTGGTGGCACGTTTCTTGAAGGGTGCTCTCCGGTTGAGACCCCCCCGACGGAGCCGGGTACCCACATGGGACCTTCATTGGTGCTGCAGGCTCTCTGCGACGCACCGTTCTGAGCCCCTGCTCACGGCAGACATTTCATGGCTCTCCCTGAAGACTGCTTTTCTTCTGGCCATTACATCGACGAGGCGCGTCGGGGAACTACACGCGCTGTCAGTCAGTGGGGAGTGCCTGCAGTGGCACTCCGGCGACAGTGGGGTCACCCTGTGGCCTAACCCCCCTTTCCTCCCGAAGACCCTCTCTGCTACCTTCGTCAACCAGCCCCTTAGCCTTGCGGTGTTCGAGGCGGGCCATGGTGAGAGGTCGGAACTTTTGTGCCCAGTTCGCGCCCTCAGGGTGTACGTGTCGCGTACAGAGGGCTTCCGTAGGAGTGACGCCCTGTTTCTGTGCCACACAGGACCAACGAGGGGTCTGGCACTCTCTAAGCAGAGGCTATCCAAGTGGATAGTCGAGGCCATATTACATGCCTACAGGCACAGTGGCTTCCCGATTCCTCCGGCTGTCAGGGCGCACTCTGCACGAGGCGTGGTGGCCTCATGGGCATCACTGAAGGGCGTGCCCCTTTCAGACATATGCAGCGCAGCCTCCTGGGCTTCCAGCTGCACCTTCACCAGGTTTTACCGTCTTAATGTCGTCCCACATAATCCTGTGGCGACGGCTGTCATTCCAGGCCCGTCGCAGCATCACTGGGTACGGGTAGGCACTCCTCATGACCTGGTTGGTATTAGTCATCCATGTGCTGAAAGCACCGCCTCTGGCGGTCAGTAGAAACGAAATAGAACGAGGGTTATGTATATAACCGCGGTTCTATGAGTTTCGGATGACCGCCAGAGCTTGGCAGTCACTCGGAGTGTACACGAGAAGATTTGCCAAGAGGTCACTTCCTGGGTTTACCGGTCTTTTATGCCGGGGTCACGGGGTGACGTCACCCAGGTCACACGTGACTTTGTTGTTACTATTACTCGACCTGCACGTTCGTGTGATGGATATCCATGTGCTGAAAGCACCGCCTCTGGCGGTCATCCGAAACTCATAGAACCGCGGTTATATACATAACCCTCGTTTTATAGCTTCTCTAAAGAGCTAAACTGTTTTCAGCTGTGCTAACATGATTGTACAAGGGTTTTCTAATCATCCATTAGCCTTCTGAGGCAATGAGCAAACACATTGTACCATTAGAACACTGGAGTGAGAGTTGCTGGAAATGGGCCTCTATACACCTATGGAGATATTGCACCAAAAACCAGACATTTGCAGCTAGAATAGTCATTTACCACATTAGCAATGTATAGAGTGGATTTCTGATTAGTTTAAAGTGATCTTCATTGAAAAGAACAGTGCTTTTCTTTCAAAAATAAGGACATTTCAAAGTGACCCCAAACTTTTGAACGGTAGCGTACATCCATAGAAACCCCTCTGAACGTATACTGTGTGCACTGACTATCAGCATCAGTGCTTTACAGCGAACTGCTAGCTACACATGGTTAAAATGGCTCTTGTGCAATACTACCTGGGTAATACTGGTAATAATACCTGTGCAATACTTCAACGTGCAATTCCACATTTGTAATACACTTATGTTAACTGTACATCTGCAAACCTGTTAATTTACGCAAATTAGTGAATTTATCTCTAAATTTGTAGTTTATTTATTTTAAATATATCCTTTTTTGTGGCGGCACGGTGGTATAGTGGTTAGCACTGTCACCTCACAGAAAGAAGGTTCTGGGTTCGAGCCCAGCGACCAGCAAGGGCCTTTCTGTGTGGAGTTTGCATGTTCTCCCCGTGTCCGCGTGGGTTTCCTCTGGGTGCTCCGGTTTCCTCCACGGTCCAAAGACATGCAGGTTAGGCTAATTGGCGACTCTAAATTTACCGTAGGTGTGAATGTGAGTGGTTGTTTGTCTCCATGTGTCAGCCCTGTGATGACCTGGCGACTCGTCCAGGGTGTACCCCGCCTCTCACCCATAGTCAGGTGGGATAGGCTCCAGCTTGCCTGCGACCCTGTAGTACAGGATAAGCGGCTACAGATAATGGATGGATATCCTTTTTTTTGCATACTTAGTACTTTTGCACTACTCCTTCACTGCCTTATATATATATATATAATGTAAATTTCTCCGTGTGGGATAATAAAAGGCTATCGTATCCACAACATGGAAAACTTTTAGTCACTGGCTATACCAGAGTCAGGTTTGGGATGAAAAGGTCACAGAGTTTGTGTCTATAGAACACCACCACATGAGAAAGCCAAGCTGTTGTGCTGCTGTTGGTGTTATTAGTGCCATTGTGGCTCTTTGGACACTAGAACAGAAAACAAAAGACCTGCTAACAAAGTGAGTGAAGTGAACAGTTAGCTACAGTGCTCAGTGTAAATGAGTACGCCCCCTTTGAAAAGTAACATTTTAAACAATATCTCAATGAACAATTTCCAAAATGTTGACAAAAGTTAAATATAACATCTGTTTAACTTATAGTGTGAAAGTAAGGTTAATAATATAACTTAGATTACACATTTTTCAGTTTTACTCAAATTAGGGTGGTGCAAAAATGAGTACACCCCACTGAAAGTCTCTGGAACAAAGCTAAAAATTGTAGACTACAAATGTCTAATTTAACAAGAATACAATCACAAGGGAGTCTAATTAGCCATTACACAGGTGTCCAGCAGACAGTTGACTATAAAAGGGTGTTACTTAAAGAAAACCCCTCCCCATTTCATGCTGTCAGCAATGGCACCACATGGAAGAGAAATTACACAAGACCCGAGAAAGAAAATAATTTCTTTACACCACAAAGGTGAAGGCTACAAGAAGATCAGCGAAGCTTTACTTATCAGTCAGAATATTGTCGCAAAAGTGATACAAAAATTTAAGAAAGATGGAACTGCAACCATCTCACAGAGACGTCCAGGTCGCCCATGGAAGTTAACACCTCGACAGGAGCGTCTTCTGATGAGAAGGGTTGAAGAAAATCAGCATGCAAGTTCACTGCAGTTATCTAAAGAAGTAGAAAGCCAAACTGGGGTGACTATTTCCCGTGACACAATACGGCGTACACTGCAGAGGAATGGCATGCATGGATGCCGTCCACGAAAGAAGCCTCTCCTAAAGCCCAGGCACAAAAAAGTCCGCCTAGAGCTTGCCAGGGCCCATGCTGACAAAGATGAAGACTACTGGGACTCTATACTCTGGAGTGATGAGACCAAGATAAAGGTTTTTGGAATTGATGGCTTCAAAACTATGGTGTCGCAAAGGTGAGGAATACAAAGAAAACTGCATGGTGCCTACAGTGAAACATGGTGGTGGCAGTGTCCTTATGTGAGGCTGCATGAGTGCTGCTGGTGTCGGGGAGCTGCATTTCATTGATGGCATCATGAATTCACAGATGTATTGCTCTATACTGAAAGAGAAGATGCTACCATCACTCCGTGCCCTTGGTCACTGTGCACTTTTCCAACATGACTAAACACACATCTAAGGCCATTGTTGGATTTCTGAAGAACAGGGTGAAAGTGATTCAGTGGCCAAGTATGTCTCCTGATCTGAACCCGATCGAACACCTATGGGGAATTCTGAAGAGACAAGTTGAGCATCACTCTCCATCCAGCATCCAGTCACTAAAAGAGGTCATTGTTGAAGAATGGAAAAAGATTGATGTTGCAAAATGTCTCCAACTTGTTCATTCCATGCCTAGAAGACTTGGTACTGTCATTAAAAATCATGGAGGCCATGCAAAGTACTAGATGTAGTAGTTTTTGTTGTGGGGTGTACTCATTTTTGCACCACCCTAATTTGAGTAAAACTGAAAAATGTGTAATCTCAGTTATATTATTAACCTTACCTTCACATTATAAGTTAAACAGATGTTATATTGAACTTTGTCTTGTCAACATTTTGGAAATTGCTTGTGTTCATTGAGATATTGTTTAAAATGTTACTTTTCAAATTTACGCTGAGCACTGTAAGTTGCCTTATACAATCAGAGATTCTGGAAAATTTTATATTTTCACGAAAACGTGTGGTATGTGCAGGCCTAGAATTTCGTCATTTTAAGGGCAAGGCCACTTGGCCTTTTGTACTGTCAATTTTTTTGAGGGCATGAAGGCCAAAAGCCAGGACACCAAGGCCATAAAATAAAACAATGATTTTAAGTTCACGTCTATAATGAATTTAATTTAAGGACTAATGACTCTTCTGAGGAAGATTGGAGTCTCAGTTGAAACTATCAAGCAGGTAAAGAAACATCTCCTACACCATTATGTCTGAAGATAAGAAAATATTGAACACATCTAAACTTATCAATCCATCACTCACTTCAAAAATTGTAAAACTTATTAAACCTATATCCTCCCATAATTTTTGTTCAATTGACACCGAATGTGCAAGAGCATCTTCAGACTGTACTACTATGCAGATTTTTGATTAATCAAAATTGAGCCTGGAGTCCATCAAAATGTTTGACTGTAAATGGAACATTTACTAGCATGCAGGCTACTGATTAACCCAAAAGAGCCCAGACCGATTTCTCAATCAAGGAAAATTATCGAGGAAATAAAATGAACTAAATAGAGGACAAAGAAAACATTTCTGACCTTTTATTTTTTAAAACAGCACTTTCATGTCTCAAGATCTGAAATATTAAATTACAAATTTGCAGAACACTGCAACACTATTACACTGTTAACCCGAAAGTTCATTCTATGCAAACGGTTTGAGTAAATACCACTTTTAAAGATTAGTTTTATTGCATTACTTAAACAGAATGAGTATATGAAGACTATATGAGACAGTCATTGGGTGTGCTCATTTTTATAATTTTAGCATAATTATTACTGGGGGGGTAAATGAATAAAAGTAAATGTTAATGTTGTAATGACACCAAAAACAATGAGATAAAATCTCTTGCGATGGTGATCTCGTCAAGATGGCAGTAGTTACACAGCAAAAAGAAACATACAATACTAGTAACAAAACAATGCTAACTGCATAGATTAAAAAAGTGGCTATGAACAGACAACAGCACATATCACGTATTATATTACGGCAGGAACAAGCAGTAGTAACATCCATGACCTTACGCTTAAAGCTCGACAAAGGAAAAACTTGACAGCAAGCTAATTAGCATTGTTACCGGCTACAGTCGGTACTCGGCACGTTAAAAGTGGGTCAACGTTGTAACGACATAACGTTACTGTACAAGCAATGCTTATGTAACGGTAACAAACTTAAGCCCTATATGTTGAAATTCCTATCTTATTCATTTGTTAATTTATCACACAGTCTTACCTCAGTCAACTTCTTCCCTCCTTCTGTGAAAATTCAACGTCTCAGACGCGGACACAAGTGGGCGGGGGATGCGTTTGATTAAGTCTCCTGGTTGGCTGGTGATAGATTGGTGTTATTATAGCACGTCGGAGCGGATCATGCCAGGCTCGAGTCCGATCCACCACTGATGAGTTGCCCAATAAGAATCCAGAATGTCATCAAAAGACGTATTTTTTTTTCCTCAATAGACGCAGGTGATGTTAAAGCCTATTGGCAGTCACAAGGCAGACTACAAAACCGCAGGGCATCGAGGCCACTGTGGCCTTACGGCACATATTTTTATCCAAGGGCACAAGGCCAAATTGAGAGGGCACGAGGGTCATGGCCCTCATGAAATTCCTGCCCTGGACATGTGTCTTGTTACCATAACGCAAGGAACAAGAGTCTGACCTTCAACACTGCGTGAATTCTACAATGACGTTTGGAAAATTAAAGCTCAGGTCTGAGGTATTGGCAAAAACTTATTTGAACAAACAAGTTCTAGGTAGCCCGTGTGATCAGGGAGGGTTAAATGCTCTAGACTTTCATTCATCCAATACAATTTTCCAAGTGAACTGGATTAAAGATTATATAAAAAACTAGATAAAACTCGATGCCAACGGCGTCGATGGGGATGCCTCCGCCTGGTAGACTACACGCCTTATTAAGTTGTGATTTGGGGATGGACATTTGACCTCACAGTAATCTTGACCTGCGACCTTTTAACCTCAAAATCTAATCAGTTAATGTTTGTCCACAAATGGTGAAAGTTTGGTGAAATTTCTTTCATTTGGGGGGCGCTAGTGCGCACGCAAAGGATGTAGATGTGTTTAGTCTATGCTCCTCTCCGCAACTTACAAAGTCATCTTTATACCGCGTCTTTTTTTGCCCATAGACCACAAATGTGTGTGTATATATCTCCCTAAGAACTCTATCAAACTGAAAACCCAAAATGCCGAAGCCAAACGTCTCCAGCAAAGCCAAATCCACCTACAGTCAAGCTGCCAGAGCTGGAGCTAGTGCCACCGGTAGCTGCAGCCCTGCTGGCGATTCTCCCACCAGGTCGGACATGCCTCCAGATAAAACTTATGAAATGTGTAAGGAGCTGTGCAAAGACGTGTCAGAGTCAGTCCTGCGCTGCATTAATGAACGTTTCGATGCCTTTGAGGCTAAGTTTCAAATCACTTGCAGCCTCGCAGGCTGAACTGCAAGCCCGTGTAGCTAACCAGGAGCAAGCGACTAGCGACCTTGATGTTCGCATGCTAGCACTTGAAGCAAAATACACTGAGCTGGCGGGATGCAATACTCAGCTTCATACCAAGGTGCTTGACCTGGAGGCCCACTCTCGGAAGCACAACATCAAAATTGTGGGGATCCAAGAGGGTGAGGAGGACGGCAGGCCCACGGAATTCGTCTCCAGATTAATCCCCAAACTGCTCGGCGACGAACACTTTCCGCATCCAGTAAAAGTTGACCGGGCGCACTGCTCCCTCCAACTGAAACCGGCTGCCGGCTCCAGACTGCGTACCATCCTGGCGCGCATCCATCACTTTCAGGAGAAGGAGTTGATTCTTTGCCTCGGCAGACAACAGTCCATGGAATACAAGGGAGACACGGTCCTTATCTTCCCGGATTACACCAGCGAGGTCATGGCTCAGCACCGCACCTTCAGAGAAGTGCAGCAGGCTCTGTGCAACGAAGGAATAAAACACACTCTGCGATACCCGGCCAAACTTTATGTTTACCCCCGAGATGGCGGCGCACCCAGGATCTTCGCGGATCCGAAGGAAGCGGCGAAGAGGACTGTGTGCACTTTATTTTTTTTACTTAATACAAGAAATTAATGGGCGGCACGGTGGTGTAGTGGTTAGCAATGTCGCCTCACAGCAAGAAGGTCCGGGTTCGAGCCCCGTGGCCGGCGAGGGCCTTTCTGTGTGGAGTTTGCATGTTCTCCCCGTGTCCGCGTGGGTTTCCTCCGGGTGCTCCAGTTTCCCCCACAGTCCAAAGACATGCAGGTTAGGTTAACTGGTGACTCTAAATTGAACGTAGGTGTGAATGTGAATGGTTGTCTGTGTCTATGTGTCAGCCCTGTGATGACCTGGCGACTTGTCCAGGGTGTACCCCGCCTTTCGCCCGTAGTCAGCTGGGATAGACTCCAGCTTGCCTGCGACCCTGTAGAACAGGATAAAGCGGCTAGAGATAATGAGTTGAGAAGGTTTCGGGACGGACAACCTGAAAACATAAGCATCCTGCACCTTAAGGTGGTGGAGGCATTAAAAAAAAAGGTCTTGGCAAAAACTGAGATGGTATGACCCGTTGTAGGGGTGTTTGAAAATTCAAAAGAAACACATTTTTGTGCATTTCTTCCACAAACCCACTGAAAAACATCTTAACGTTTTAGGTTGGTCAAAATTTCTTGCAAGTGAAATAATTACACACCATTTCAAGGTTTACTGGATTGTTTAAAATGCCCAGACTTTTCTGGCTTGGTTCAAACCGTTTTTAAGTCTTATCAAAAAAGATAAAGCATTGCAACATGCATGATGAAAACTTGAAGCATTGTTTGACTTCTTTTCCTGAACACACACAGCTTATGAAAACAGTTTAACTTCCAACTTAGGACATTAAGCAAATGCTCACTGCAATGTCTCGTGTCATGTAAAAGCAGGAATAAACTCGTTCCTTTCCAGGAACATGCTCATCGCTCACCCCCAGCACTGCCGTCCACGCTGATATGCGCTCCCTGCTTGGATGTGATCACTCTCTCCCCCTTCCAGGTCCCTGCAGCGCGGATCGCCTCCAGTTCCCCCTCCAGGACAGCCCTGGCGTGGGCGACACCAGCATAAGGTCGCCTCGAAATTGCATACTGGCGCTTCAGAATTTCTCTTAGAGGAGTTTTAAGCTGACTAACAATCGTGCGAAGTAACATGGCGCTTCTGCTGTCAAAGCCGAGAGAAACGCGTCTCACACGTCTTCACAGTGACGTTGACCCGGAGAAGGCGGGGCCGAATTACGGGGACCCGGGTTCGATTCCGACCCGAGGTCATTTCCCGATCCCTCCCCGTCTCTCTCTCCCGCTCATTTCCTGTCTCTCTACACTGTCCTATCTATAAAAAAAAAGAAAAGAAAAAGAACTGCTTTGGAAACACTATTTTATTGTGTTTGAAAGAGAAACCAAACGATACATTAAAATGTTTTTCTCTATTAAAAAAATAAATAAAAGCCCTCAAACCCTTGGATTTATGTATACGCTAACATATTTATTTCCTAATGTATAGAAACCCCTTGCATTGTATGACTTTTACTGTTTATTAATAAAACCCCTCGTTTGGTAAGACAGCATGCACTTGTACTTCCCTTGTAGGCGTAACAAAATGCACCAATCAAACGACGCGTGGGCGCGGCCATAGATATACATAGAAGACTAGATGCCTCGTCCCCGTTGCCCGTCAACGAAGTCGAACGTCCGCACATGGCGGCCATCTTACCTCAGACAGCTGGCTTACCCATTACATTGTGCTGGTAGCGATATGTACTTTTCAGATGACCGTAACTTCCTCAAATTTCAATCGATATTCAAACGGTTTGGTGTCTCATCTCATCATCTCTAGCCGCTTTATCCTGTTCTACAGGGTCGCAGGCAAGCTGGAGCCTATCCCAGCTGACTACGGGCGAAAGGTGGGGTACACCCTGGACAAGTCGCCAGGTCATCACAGGGCTGACACATAGACACAGACAACCATTCACACCTACGGTCAATTTAGAGTCACCAGTTAACCTAACCTGCATGTCTTTGGACTGTGGGGGGAAACCGGAGCACCCGGAGGAAACCCACGCGGACACGGGGAGAACATGCAAACTCCACACAGAAAGGCCCTCGCCAGCCCCGGGGCTCGAACCCAGGACCTTCTTGCTGTGAGGCGACAGCGCTAACCACTACACCACCGTGCCGCCCACGATTTGGTGTGTTATATAAAAAAACCAAACAAACGGAAGTATGTATTTATGATATTAATGATGAATAATCATTTTATGTTTAAAAAAAAATACATGCTGAAATTCCTATGCTGTGAGAAGCCTAACACTGCATACTTATGGATAACTGCGGCCTTAGGACAAATAACCATACAATTTATTTCCAATTTTGAGTGAAAATATTTTTACATGTGATAGGGCCGTAGGGGAAGCTAAAGTTAAATAAACAGCTTACTCACTTACAACCTCACACCCAAATGTAACAATACAGTATGATACTGTTGTCCTAGCCCGGCTGCTCATATCAGGAACTGTATTGGACATTATTTCACTAAGTAAATAATGCTACCGATTATCCTTAAAAAAATGATGTATTATCTTACTGGTGAAAGGTGATCCCGCGTGCCCTACTTTCCAGACATCGCCGGTTCAAGCAACCGAAAGCCGCGCAGAAGTCTGGCATCTCGTCACAGTCAGTAATTTAATTTCTTCTAGAAATCATAATGTAAGTTGTTTTAAATTAACCAACCCGAAAATGAAAACCATGTGCAAGTGCAACTTCAGTTATTGAAAATATTATCTCATGACCTTCCATGTAAAATTACTTGGTGCTACGAGCTAGCCTAGCATGAAACACAACTTTGACAAAGCTGCAGTAAGTCGTTTTTGAAGAGAAAAGGTACGATTTTAGCATGTTCAAGCACCCAGAATTACAACCACATTAATAATGTTTTAAGAAATCAAACCATTTGTATATACGTCAAAATTTCAGCGAGATAATAGTATAAACATTTAAGCATCTCAATGGTCTTACCTCAGTGTACCGCAAATTCTGTGGAAAAGCTTGCCTGTGGTAAGATGGCCGCCCTGTGCGGACGTTCTGGAATATGCGGTGAGGCATCTAGTCTTCTATGTATATCTATGGGCACGGCCTCTGGGCTTCCTTTCAGTCACATGTTTTCAAATGTCCGTCTTTAAATAAATAAACATGGCGCCGGTGCGTGGCTAGTCGTAGATTTGCTAGTTTTCTTTTCCGTTCATATTGGAGATCGCATACAAGTCTCATATAATTGGTAATGTGAACGGCCTAACAAAAAAATTGGATTTCACAACAAATCGGATATGGGTCGTTTCAGGTTGCAGTCTGAACGTAGTAAAGCATGGAGATGAGGCGAGACCTGGCGATGTGGTTTTTGTGGCGGCGGCGGAACTCACACAATAATCTGATTAATGTGGGCAGCAGACTAATGAGACCGAAGGTGTCAAATTACTGGAAATTTCCAGAACAATCTTATACTCTTGTAATACAGGATGGTTTAAGTTATAAATCAGTTATAGAAACTGTTTTATTTAATCAGGCTAACAGATCAACATCCAGGTCCCTACCAAATCCACCATTAGCTTGATCAATTCTATAAAAGTCTATTTAAATTCTGAAAACTGTACAAATGTTGTTGTTTTCCACCAAAGAGGCGGGATTAGCCAACGCAGAATAGTGACGTTTGTCTCTTGTTGATGACGTGTAAGTCACGTGAATGCGACCTGTCTGGTCAGACTGCAGTCGCATGTGAAAATAACGGATATGCATCGGATTTAGGACCACATATCCAAGCGGCCTGGGTCGCATGTGAAAAAAATCGGATCTGTGTCGTTCAGATTGTCAATAACAAATCGGATACAGGTCGCATATGGGCAAAAAAATCAGATATGGGTCGTTTCAGGGTGCAGTTTGAACGTAGTCTTCTTTTCTCCTTTCTACCCTCTGGGAAGCGACTCAGGACTATTCGCACACGCACAACTTCTACCAAAATACTATCAGACTGTTAAACACACACTACACTGACTAACACAATAAAATGTGCAATATTGATACTAAAGTTTACACAGTCCTTTGCACTGATCTCTGTCATGCTTATTACTTTGCACTCTCTATTTATTATTAATTAGGTAAAATTGCTGCAGCATTCTCTGGATTGCAGTTTACCCACAGTTTACTGTTAATTTGCTCTGTCACAACACTTAAACCCAAACAATAAACTCTGTTTGCCAATCTCAGCAAGTGCCCCCATGTGCTCCCTGCAAATTTAAATAAAAACTTTATAACATATCCATTTTACAGTTTACAATATTGTTAATAATAGGCTTCCCTGCACATGTACATTTGCACTGAAACCGGACATCTGCTGTGATGGAGAGGACACGCTAGTACAGTACACCTTAGTAACACAGAGCCATCAAAAAAAAAAAAAAGACTAATCATCTCATCTCATTATCTCTAGCCGCTTTATCCTGTTCTACAGGGTCGCAGGTAAGCTGGAGCCTATCCCAGCTGACTACGGGTGTTAGGACTGGGACTGTTTTGGCCTCTAGAGGCCGCTGTTATTTCCTTTTCGTGTCATGTTTGTTTTGGCCTCTAGAGGCCACCACTGTTCCTGTGTTTTGTGTTTGTGTTGATTGCCTGTTTAGTCCTGATTATTTTCACCTGTGTTCAATTTAGTTTGTGTATTTATACCCCCTGAGTTCAGTCCTCTTGTCACGGAGTCTTTGTGCTGTTATGTTTATCTCCAGTTTCCTCTGTACCGTGTTCTTTGTTTTGCACTTTGCTTTTCTTTTGGACCTAGTAGTGACTGTGTTTTTGGATCTTCTGAGCTTTGGTATTTTTGCCTTTTCTTTTCTGTTTTTTTTGGCTTTTGTTTTGTACTTTTGGATTTTTTTATTTTTTCCCTTATCTTCTGAGTGTTTTTGGATTATTACTTTTTGGATTTTTTTGTGTATATATTGTAAATAAACCTTTTGATACTTTTTCTACTCACGCCTCTGCATTTGAGTCATCCCCCTGGTGGCCTAGTGGGGGTTTGCTGGATTATCACACCAGCCAACCAGGTTCGAATCCCAGCAAAACCCTAACAACGGGCGAAAGGCGGGGTACACCCTGGACAAGTCGCCAGGTCATCACAGGGCTGACACAGACAGACAACCATTCACACCTACGATCAATTTAGAGTCACCAGTTAACCTAACCTGTGTGTCTTTGGACTGTGGGAGAAACCGGAGCACCCGGAGGAAACCCACGCAGACACGGGGAGAACATGCAAACTCCACACAGAAAGGCCCTCACCGGCCACGGGGCTCGAACCCGGACCTTCTTGCTGTGAGGTGACAGCGCTAACCACTACACCACCGTGCCGCCCCCAGACTAATCATTCTTTAAGAAATATTTTTTAAAAAATCCTCATGCGCTGTAGGGCAGCTCCACACTGCTCTGTGTGTATGTGTTTAACCCTCCCCAATCTATCCAAGCTTGGGACCAGTAACAAGTATGCACTGGCTTGTGAAACCAATAGATAGTTTTCACTGACGTCACGACATTCCGGGGAACGCCCCCCAGCCGCCATCTTGGAGGGCAAACAAAACGGACCATCGCTACTACTGGCTACGTTATCTCGGACGAATTTATGAAGTTATATAGTCAGTTTTCTAAAATAAAGATCAATGTCGGCAAAATCAAGCAAACAGAAGTATATAGATACACATCTCACGGTATGCAGCCAAACTGGCCTTGATTGGGGGAATTGACCCCTACGAAGTGGACAAAGATGCATTTTCAAGTGACTATACAGGGCTGCCAAAGCCTGAAACTGCCAAAGCCTGCTCCAAAGCCTGAAACTGACTTCATCAAACTTTAAAGGCTGTCTGATATATACAACTTTATATATTCACAGCGCGCCTTTTGGCGGATGCCGCCTGAATCGCGCAGATCCGATTTTTTTTTTTTGGGGGGGGCGTTGGAGTGTCCGATTATAATTTCAAAGTAAATTCTGTATTAAAATTACTAAATAAGCAAATCCATTACAGTCCATAAAACAGGAAGTATAAGGATGAGAAAAAAACAGTTTAAATCGAGAAGCTGCGCACATTTGTGCAGTCCTGCACACCGCTCGGGCTGCACAAATGTGCGCAGCTTCCCACTTCATCACTGCTACAGACTCCTTGCAAATCAAACAAACACATTTTCCCTTAAAGGAACAGTCCACCGTACTTCCATAATGAAATATGCTCTTATCTGAATTGAGACGAGCTGCTCCGTACCTCTCCGAGCTTTGCGCGACCTCCCAGTCAGTCAGACGCGCTGTCACTCCTGTTAGCAATGTAGCTAGGCTCAGTATGGCCAATGGTATTTTTTGGGGCTGTAGTTAGATGCGACCAAACTCTTCCGCGTTTTTCCTGTTTACATAGGTTTATATGACCAGTGACATGAAACAAGTTCAGTTACACAAATTGAAACGTAGCGATTTTCTATGCTATGGAAAGTCCGCACTATAATGACAGGCGTACTAACACCTTCTGCGCGCTTCGGCAGCGCATTGATATCTGAGCTCCGTATCAATGCGCTGCCGAAGCGCGCAGAAGGTGTTAGTACGCCTGTCATTATAGTGCGGACTTTCCATAGCATAGAAAATCGCTACGTTTCAATTTGTGTAACTGAACTTGTTTCATGTCACTGGTCATATAAACCTATGTAAACAGGAAAAATGTGGAAGAGTTTGGTCGCATCTAACTACAGCCCCAAAAAATACCATTGGCCATGCTGAGCCTAGCTACATTGCTAACAGGAGTGACAGCGCATCTGACTGCGTCTGACTAACTGGGAGGTCACGCAAAGCTCGGAGAGGTACGGAGCAGCTCGTCTCAATTCAGATAAGAGCATATTTCATTACGGAAGTACAGTGGACTGTTCCTTTAATCTCTACGAAAAAGTATTCATTTTCCCATCTAGTCTGAAATTTTCTACATTCACTCTCTATTTTTTGTCTTTTCACTTCCATCTTTTGTCAGTTACTGTGATAGCGCATGTAATTGCTCATCTGAGTGCTTTGCTCGTCTCCAAGGCAACAACCAATAAAGTAAACAGTAACGTGAGCGAACGTGAGTAACTCAACCAAAGAGTCTAGAGCGGAGCCAAATCTTGCTCAAAATTGCAGCGCCACCCAGTGTTGAAACTAAAAAGTGCAATGTACTCAGACTGACATTACAACGGGCCAAATTACAGTTTAATTTTTATAATTCATGGCGGGCCACATAAAAGAGAGCGACGGGCCGCAGTTGGCCCGCGGGCCGTAGTTTGGCCACCCCTAGGGTTGACATATGCAGAAGCAACAAAAACTGTTAAAAGGGTAGTAGCAGGTCCAGCCCCAGTTGTGAAAGAGGGGAGGCCGTGTGTAAAGTGTGACAAAATTAAAGAGATAACACTGATTGTCTCATCTCATCTCATTATCTCTAGCCGCTTTATCCTGTTCTACAGGGTCGCAGGCAAGCTGGAGCCTATCCCAGCTGACTACGGGCGAGAGGCGGGGTACACCCTGGACAAGTCGCCAGGTCATCACAGGGCTGACACAGACACACATTCACACTCACATTCACACCTACGGTCAATTTAGAGTCACCAGTTAACCTAACCTGCATGTCTTTGGACTGTGGGGGAAACCGGAGCACCCGGAGGAAACCCACACGGACATGGGGAGAACATGCAAACTCTGCACAGAAAGGCCCTCGCCGGCCACAGGGCTCGAACCCGGACCTTCTTGCTGTGAGGCGACAGCGCTAACCACTACACCACCGTGCCGCCCCAACACTGATTGTATCTAAAAGTAATTTTATATTGTTCATGGCTGAGGTTATCAATTGTTCAGCACAGACTACAAGCCGAACAGAGAAAATTAAAATTATAGTCAAATCTGCTGAGGAATTCCTGGATGTAAAAGAACTGCTGTGGGAATCAGTCAGGGATACTTTAAATGAAGAGGTACATCAACAATCTCAAGTATGGGTTGGCTCAGGATAATGGTCTTGTTTATATTGCAGTGGAATGTGAGGAGCTTAATAGCGAATGGGCAGGAATTTAAAAAAATATATAGATAATTTAAGTAATGTTATATGCATACAGGAAACTTGGTTGATCCCCAAACTGGATTTTATTATTAAAGGATATACTTTAATAAGGAGGGGTAGAGAATCTGGAAAAGGTGGAGGAGTTATAACATTCATACAAAAAGGTATTCAATATAGGGAAATTACAAGAGGGAAAGATCTAGAATACACTATAATAGAGGTCTGGTCAAATGAAGGCAATATAGAAATAATAAATTACTATAACCCATGTAGGCAAATAGAATTAAGTCAATTGGCAGAAATTTGGAAAAAGATACAAAGGGGAGAGTGGTATGGTGTGGTGACTTTAATGCACATAGTACATTGTGGGGGGGATAAGAATGATGTTAATGGGGATGTGATTGTAGAATTTATGGATGAGGAACAGTGGTGGCTCCTGAATTTTTTTTCGGGGGGGGGGGAATTTTCCCCCGTTATGTCTACACGGACCGTAAATGTCCACAGGACTGAAGTAAATTGACCTAGGTAGCAAATCAATTGGCCGAACTTGTTTTTGCCTGGTAAATTCAGATATCAATATAGACAATATCTCTTCTCTCCACTAGGTGGCAACACTGAACAAGTTAAAGGTGGCAAGGTAGCCTAGTAAACTAGACCCACCCGCCTAGCGGCCAAAAATATTTTTGCCTACGAGTGGCAAATATTCACATTTAGTCTGGCTTGCCAGGCTAAAACTAAGGAAGATTCATTGTGAAGCCTTCAAAGCAAAACATCTGGCATCACAATCAATTAATATTACATTACTCATTTATTTTCTCATATTATTCCAGTATTCTATAATAAGTAGACACAAATTCTTAATTATAAACATATTCTAATTTCTTCAGTTCTAAAGAATGCAATTAAAGTGGCAGGATATAAATCCAAAACAAGTGTTTATTTAAGTTTTGAAAAAGATGAAGAAAAGCAGAACCATCAAACAAACATGTGCAGCTTAATTATGTGTTTTTTTTAATATGGAATTGCACCATTTTAACAACAAATAATAATTCTAAATAAATTCTGCAGTTTTTTCCCCAAGAATTCCTCCAGAAAGCCATGCCTTAAAAGGAAATGTAAAGTATTACAAGCATGTCAATGAACACAAAAGGCTTTAGTTATTTAGCTATATACACACAAGGTTACACAAGGTTTTGTAGTCAGTGCAACTTGGCTTAACAAGTTGGAAAAAAGGTAAGGTGCTGCTGGCTCCAATGAACACATACTGTACAATATATAAAAACTAAAAATATGTTTAATTTACACCAAGTCAGAGAGAACTTGAGGCTACTGAAATATTCAAAGCATGGCAATGTTAAACTGCCATTGGTAAAACAAAAACATGGCAATGTTAAACTGCCATTGGTAACACACACACACACACACACAAAAAACAACTTTTGCCTAGTAAATTCAAATATCAGATATCACTGTACCGTCTGCTGTGCTACTTCCAGGGTGGAAGAGAACGCAAGGGTAGCAAAAAAGAGCATTGACTACATCACAGCCAGCTAGCCAAGTTTTCCGGTGGTACCAGTTCTTGTTAAAACCTCTTGAGTAGGTCTTCTGCCCCTTCGTAGACACTTGCTTGATGTTTAAATTCGGTCTAGGAGGTCCTAGCTGTTTGATTGCCATTTTCTCCTCATTGGTATGACGACTAAAGGGAACTTCTTTCAGAGACGCTATCATATTGTTGCACTCAACACTCGCCACCATCTTCATAGAATGTTCACACATTTCCCGCGTAAGTTGCGTTTTCCAGCCAAAAATTATGTTCAAAACCCGCCAAAATGCACTTAAAAGCGCCCAATCTGGCAACACTTGCGCGGCGCAACAGGCATATGACGTAAGCACGCTACTTGTGTGAGCACATAAAACCTAATAGACAATGCATTGGGAGCATGATTTTCGAAAAAAACGTAAGTACCATTAGTGTCAATGGGAGATTTTGGGGCAAATCTGAACCTGACAGAAATCGCTCCAAAAGGGCGTGGCTACACCAGGCGCGACCTTAGCCTGATTGGACAATGACATTACTGTTGCCGTGGTAGTAGGAGTAGATAAAAAAAAAACTCCCTCCCTGTTTGGGAGTGCGTCGCCCAAATCGCCCCTATTAACGAGCTGCCAGTGATGAGGAAGAATTAGTTTGTTTGAATAATGGGTCAGGTACTAGATTGTATGTTGTTAGGGGCACAGAGTCAGCAATAGACCTCACATTAGATACAAAATCATTAGTAAATAAGTGTGAGTGGGAGGTATTGAATGATAATACTATAGGTAGTGATCACTTCCCTATTAAAATTCAAGTGGGTATGGAAGTTCAATTTGAATACGAAGTTAAAAATGAGAGATGGATTTTAGAGAAAGTGGACTGGGACAAATTTAGAGAGGTAAGTGATGAAATGCTGTCAGTAATAGATATAAATAAAGATATTGAAAGCTTATGTAAAGATATTAGTGCTGGCATAATTAGTGCAGCAAGTTTAGCCATTCCTAAGTCCAAACCTAAGCAGTTAAGTAAGATAGTTCCATGGTGGTCTAATGAATGCAAAAAAGCAATAAAAGATAGGAACAAAGCATTTAGAGTCTTGAAAAGAACGCACAATTTCCAAAATTTAATTGAATTTAAGAAGTCTCAAGCGGTTGTAAAGAAAACCATAAGGGAGGCTAAGAATGGTTACTGGAGAAAGTTTTGTGATTCTATATGAAGAACTACTCCAGTGGAGAGAGTCTGGGGCATGATAAAGAAAATGAAAGGAAGTGGGAAAGAATATGGTTATCCTATGTTGATTGACGGTCAAAATATAGCCATTAGTAGTATTGACAAAGCAGAGATAATGGCAAAGACATTTAGGCCCTGTCCACACGGCAACAGATTCAGGTGAATCTGATAAAATTGTTTATTGTTTCGGCCTGGCGTCCACACGGCACCGGTGTTTTGGGTGCCCCAAAACGAAATCTTTTGAGAACAGGTTCCAGAGTGAAAAAATCTGGCAACGGAGCCATTGCGAAGTCGTCTGGATGAGTAGAATGGATTTGTTTACGATGACGCCACAACCACATGACTGTCAGTGTAACGAACTCGATGCAAGTTGTCAACAAATCCTATAACTTGGTTCATGAAACGCGCTTACAAAATATTTTCACTGTGAATATTTATTGTGTAATGGTGCAAAGTGTGTGAGAGAGAGAGAGAGAGTGAGAGAATAGCCCTTAGGGCAGAGTCTTTAGTCCAAACACTGCGGAAGCAGTACCAAACCGCGCACCGCCCGTGCGCTTTCCAAAAACAAAAAAAAATAGGAAAAAAAAGGAGCGATCTCACCTCTTCAGATGTTGGTTTAAGTCTGACAATACATTCCTCAAAAAGGGCGTAGAAGAACAAAATAATCCATCAATGTGTAGCATTCAATTTATTCCGGACCATTAAAGAGTTCTGGAGGATATCAGAATGTTGGCGTACCGGCTTCCATCTACCCCCATTCATTCCTTTCTCTCTCTCCATCTACCCCCATTCATTCCTCTTTCCGCGTCTTTCGTTTTACGCTACTGATTAATAATCAAAACTTTATGTGGCTAATGCTACAGAAGAAGGGATTTATACGCATGCGTCTACTTCTTCTATTGTTCTGGTGTCTCCGATGGGACCGTGTTACAGCGCACGTAGAGGTGTGGCATGTGTATTGCATCGTTTTCAGCAAGCGTTGTGTTCCCATATGTACCTGAAATTTTACTGATCCGTTGCCCATGTAGACGCAATATTTAAAAAAAAAATCTCGTTGTCGTGTGGATGTAGCCTTAGTAAGGTACACAGTGCTGAAAATCTTAGCCATCAGGAAAAGAGAGCAAGGGCAGAAACAGTTAAAAATTATCAGCAGGACTGTGACGAGGTGATAGGTGAGGAGTTCACAATAACTGAACTTAATAATGCACTAAGAAAGTTAGGTAAGTCTTCTCCAGGGGAAGATGGGATTTGTTATTCTATGTTAGAGAACCTAACTGATAAAGGAAAGGAAGTTCTACTGGGTCTTTTATAATAGGTTCTGGACAGAGGGAATAATACCAAAAGTATGGAAAGAATCAATAATTATCCCTATCAAAAAGCCTGGGAAAGACCCAAAGATCCCTAACAACTACAGACCAATAGCACTAACATCTCAGATGGGGAAAACAATGGAAAGAATAATAAATAACAGGCTAATATATACAGTTGAGGCTAAAGGACTGATAGAAAATTATCAGAGTGGTTTTAGAAGAGGCAGAGGCACCATGGATCCTTTAGTATATTTAGAGGATACCATAAGAAGAGCCCATGTGAATAAGGAATCAGTTGTGGCTGTCTTTTTTGATATTGAGAAGGCGTATGACATGATGTGGAAGGAGGGCCTTTTGATTAAGTTAAATCACATGGGAGTCAAGGGAAGAGTTTTTACACAGGTTAAGGAATTCTTATCAGATAGAACAATAAAGGTGAAGATTAACGGAGTGACAAGTGAGTGGTATCAGGTAGAAAATGATATCCCTCAAGGGAGCATTATCAGTCCTTTATTGTTCTCCATTATGATAAATGACATTTTTAAGGAAGTAGAGAATTTTGTGGATGTAGCATTGTTTGCAGATGATGGTGCTTTATGGAAAAGAGGGAGAAATATTGAATTTGTGGTGAGTAAGATACAGCAAGCAGTTGATGTAGTGAATAAATGGTTCAATAGATGGGGTTTTAGGATCTCTACTGACAAAACTAAAATAATGGTTTTCTCAAGAAAGAAAATGGTTAAGGATATAAAAGTGAATCTCTCTGCTAATGAATTGGAAAGGGTTGACTCCTTTAAATACCTGGGCTTATGGTTTGACCAAAGATTAACGTGGGCAGTGCATATACAAAAAATGATTGATAAATGCAAGAAAGTAATAAATGTAATGAGATGTCTATGCAGAGTGGAGTGGGGAGCAAGCAGACATGCTTTAAGAACAATTTATACAGGTTTGATTAGGTCTGTGCTTGACTATGGAAGTATAATATATGGGTCTGCAGCCAAAACACTGCGGAATAAGTTGGATGTGATCCAAAATCAAGCATTAAGGTTATGCTGTGGCGCTGTTAAAACTACTCCAGTGTCAGCTATCCAGGTGGAAATGGGAGAAATGCCTCTTCATCTTAGAAGAGAACAGTTAGCCATTGTGTATTGGGCAAATTTAAAGGGTCATAATGAAAATCATATGAGTCAACCAGTCCTGAAGCAATGTCAAGAGCGTGGAAATGCCCAAGTCAGAAGTTTTGGTTGGGTGATTGATGATAAAGTTAATGAGACAGGGTTTAGTGAATTAAAGATAAGTCCTACTGTGCCTATCCCAGCTGTCCCACCATGGGTCTTTAAAGAGATATCCATTGACCTGGGGTTATTAGAGGAGATGCAAGAGAGTAACATGGACAAATTAAGGGTTCAGAGCTATCTTATGGAGATGTATGGAGAGGATATAATTCTATATACAGATGCCTCTAAAATGGCTGGTAAAAGAGTTGGGGTTGCTTTTGTTATCCCAAAGTTAAAAGTCAAAGTAGGAAAAAGAATCAATGATGATCTAGCGGTTTATATAGCGGAGTTGGTTGCTGTGTGGCTAGCCCTGCTATGGGTAGAAGGTAACAGGCCAAGGAAGGCAGTAATTGCTTCAGACTCCAGCTCAGCTTTGATTAGCATTGGAACGTCCCAGTCAAAATCAAGGCAGGACATTGTGTATGAAATATTACAAGTTGCAAATAATCTGTTAAAGACAGGAGTTAAGATAACTCTTGTATGGGTACCAGCTCATATAGGAGTTGTAGGGAATGAGATGGCAGATAAGTGCGCTAAACAAGCAGCTGGAAATCCCAGCATAGATATTGAAGTCGCTTACAACAAAGCAGAAATTAAACGTATGATTAAAAACATAGTCAAGGGAAAATGGCAAACATTATGGGACAATGGCCAGACTGGGAGACAGTTTTATAATATCCAGAACAAAGTGGGAAAGAGTAGAAACACCAACAGAAGTAAGGAAGAGGAGGATGCTTTTTCGAGAATGAGGTTTGGACACACAAGATTAAATAGTTCTTTGGTGATGATAAAGCATGTGGAAAATGTGATTTCTGTGGCAGCCCAGAGTCTACAGAGTATGTTATTTTGCAATGTCCTAAATACCAGGAAGAAAGACAAAGATTAATTTTGCAGTTGCAAGGGAAACAATTAGTGTTAAACTTGAAGGACATTCTGCAAAGAAGTACAGGTGAAACCTGCTTCAAGTATGTATTTAGTTTCTTAAGGAACACAGGTTTAATTAAAAGAATTTAGTTTTTTTTTTTAAATTAAACTCAAGTACCACACCCCAGTCCAGCTGGTGGCGGTAATGCACCATTGAAGCTAGTTACCAACCGCCATAAAACAAGAAGAAGAAGAAGAGGAACTACGTCATTTTGGCGGGAAAGCTGCACGCGGAGTGATTCATTCATTTCGTGCACAGCACGAATTTAGGATTTTTTATAGCAGTAAATATATGGGATGAAGTTGGATTGGTTTATTAAGTTTTGTGAGTTTAAGGGGTTGAAGATGTGTCTGCGGAGTGCGTTTTGGATGCTACGTTTTGTATTTAATTTATTTGAAAAGCAGAAACAAAACGGATGACAGTGACGGGCCGCTCTTTTGCTTTGAAGGCAAGTTACAGCATAAACTACTTGGTTTGCAGTGATGGTGTTGGGTATATTTTTATTACTGTTTATAATAGTGTGTGTTTGTGTGTGTGTGTGTGTGTGTGTGAGAGAGGGAGAGAATGTCCTTAAACTGCATCTTCGTAGTCAAATACAGAATTATGATGCAGGAGCGAGCATGGTTATTCAGAAGGATTTAAAAAAAAAAATTAAAGCAGCCATCCATGCGCAATCCCGCCCTCTAATCTAATCCCGCCTCTTCCGCACTATTGGATGGTAGAAAAGCGCGTCACAACACTGTGCGCGTGGTTTCGGACTCCGCTGCGCGTTTTAAGCTGAAGAGCGCGAGACACCGTGTTCGGTTCCTTCCAGTGTCTTTGGCGAGGAGGAGGTTATGGAGGAGGAGGTTATGGAGGAGGAGGTTATGGAGGAGGAGGTTATGGAGGAGGTGGTTATGGATCGCAGCGGTAAGTAGTAAAACGCCGCCATGCATTAGTGATCAGGGTTTAGTTTGAAGTCGACTCGCTGCCGATTTCGGACCCCTTCAGTGCGGATAGAGCGGGTTCTACTTCCAGGAAATCTCCGAGCACTAGAACCCGCTTTAAAGGGTTTAAAGCGCACCGGGTTTGGGTTATTTCGCTCTGTTGCTGTCGGTTATTGCGGTGGATGAAACATCAGGCTGCTTTTACGCCTTTGTTTTTGTTGCGATTTACGCGATGCGTCACAGCTCACGAAAAAAAAGAACCCCTACCAACCTGCTAAACATCTAGAACAGCTTCTGTGACCTGAAACAAACTTCTTCTTCTGCGTGAAAATGTCTTCGGAGACAAATCACTACTGTAGGTGTTTAATAAATCGGGGTTTATTCTTTCGAGGCCCTTCTGAGCCCGAGCCCGTTCCGCTGGGTGTTTATTATGGAGTCGACTGTGTGTGGTTTTTTTTTTTTTTTTTTTTTTAAACTTTTCATTATCGCTTTTATAAGCTACAAGTGTCCCGTCCTTTGTGTGGTTTTTGAGTTCTGGTATGACTGTCGTCGAGTTATATCCTACTGTGATGTAAACTTGTGGAAGAGCACCGTTTCACACCGCTGCCGCTGTAAGGTAGGCGAGTGTAATTGGGCCCAGATGGTCTCTGGTTCAATTCCCTGGACTCCAGAAGACCTGTTGGGGAGTGAAGATGTCTTTCCTCTACTTTTCTGTGTATCCGTGGCTGAAGTACCCTTGAGTGTGGCGGGGTAAGCCGGGGCCCTGACTGCTGTGTGGCGGGGTAAGCCGGGGCCCTGACTGCTGTGTGGCGGGGTAAGCCGGGGCCCTGACTGCTGTGTGGCGGGGTAAGCCGGGGCCCTGACTGCTGTGTGGCGGGGTAAGCCGGGGCCCTGACTGCTGTGTGGCGGGGTAAGCCGGGGCCCTGACTGCTGTGTGGCGGGGTAAGCCGGGGCCCTGACTGCTGTGTGGCGGGGTAAGCCGGGGCCCTGACTGCTGTGTGGCGGGGTAAGCCGGGGCCCTGACTGCTGTGTGGCGGGGTAAGCCGGGGCCCTGACTGCTGTGTGGCGGGGTAAGCCGGGGCCCTGACTGCTGTGTGGCTGTAGGATTTTTCACTGCTGCTTCGGTTTAGAGTATGAATTAAGCTGTGCGTGCGCACACAGTGACAAGAGCCTAGTGAGTGTGCTAATAGTGACAACGTTATCAATTCTTTATTAATGACTAATCTTACAATTAATCTTGTTCACCTTTTGACTAAGGTGATCAGGTTTCTGAGAAGGAAACCAGGGACACTTTCGGTTTTGCAGTAAAAATATCAATATCTAATGTGTTCATCTTTGTCATAAAAAAAGAGGACACTTCTGATTTTCATCTATTTTGATCATACCGTGCATAAAAAGTTGGATTTTCCTCACTGAGTGCGCTATTCTACAACTGCTTTAGGTTCACCTTAAAGACAATGTGACAATCTCTCTCTGGTTCATTGTTTAGATTTATAGACTCATTGTAAATTAGCTGAAGTGTTTTAGTAAATATTCAAATAATCATTATATGCCACTAGTAATCCATCCATTATCTGTTGCTGCTTATCCTGTACAGGCAAGCTGGAGCCTATCCCAGCTGACTATGAGCGAGAGGCGAGGTACACCCTGGACAAGTCGCCAGGTCATTGCAGGGCTGGCACACAGACAAACAACCATTCACACCGATAGTCAGTTTAGAGCCACCAATTAGCCTAACCTGCATGTCTTTGGACTGTGGGGGGGGGAAACCCAGACAGACACAGGGAGAACATACAAACTCCATACAGAAAAGCCCTCGCTGGGCTCAGACCCAGGATCTTCTCTCTGTGAGGCGACTGCGCTAACCACTACACCACCGTGCTGCTGTCACTAGTAATGAATAATGTATTTAAAAATGTGCAAAGCACACAGGGTGGTGCAGTGGTTAGTACTGTCGCCTCACAGCAAGAAGGTTATGGGTTAGAGCCCACTAGCTGATTTGGGGGGGGGCTTTCTGTGTGAAGTTTGTATGTCTTCTAGTACCCCTTTTCCACCAAATCAGTTCCAGGGTTGGTTCGGGGCTGGTGCTGGTTCACAACTCGTTCAACTTGCGAGCCAGCTGAGAACCAGTTTGCTTTTCCATAGCTCGCGGTGCTAGGCGGAGCCACGTCAGTTACGGCGCTGTATACGTCAGTTACGGCGCTACGTTTACATAAACCATGGTAAGAATATCAAAGCAAAAACAATACGGAAGAAGCAGCAACAATAATAATAATGGCTGACTTCGCGTTTGTACAGCTGCTGCTTTTCACTGCTTAAAAATGGCCATCTTTCGCGGTGTTATTGTTGGTCTTAACCACTCTGCCTTCCCGCTGACGTAAGTGGTTCTTTCCTCTGGCCCAGCAGAGAGTTGGTGCTAGCCTGGAACCGGGTTTTCTGGCCCCAGAGCCAGTTCTTTGTCAGTGGAAACGGAAAACCTGGTTCCAAACTAAGCACTGGCCCCGAACCAGCCCTGGAACTGCTTTGGGCCAAGTTTACATTAGACCATATCTGTCTCGTTTTCTTTGCGGATGCACTGTCCGTTTACATTAAAACGCCGGGAAACGGGAATCTGCCAGGGTCCACGTATTCAATCTAGATCGTGTCTGGTCCGGTGCTGTGTAAACATTGAGAATATGAAGATATGCGGATACGCTGTGCTGAGCTCTAGCTGACGTCATTGGACAACGTCACTGTGACATCCACCTTCCTGATTCGCTGGTGTTGGTCATGTGACACGACTGCTGAAAAACGGCGTGGACTTCTGCCTTGTATCACCTTTCATTAAAGAGTATAAAAGTATGAAAATACTGCAAATACTGCCCATTGTGTAGTTATGATTGTCTTTAGGCTTGCCATCCTTCCACTTGCAAGTGGTAAGTGATATGCACTGGGATCACACACACAGCGGCTCAGTCCCAAATCACTGCTCGTGCGCTATACTCGCGTGCTCTGTGAGCTGCGCAGGGCCGGAGTGCGCACCCTCCAGAGGGCACTCGCTGTTCAGGGCGGAGTGATTTGGAGCGCAGGATGCCTGCGGAGCCGAGCGTATCCGTGTATTGGTGTTGCTGTGTGCACGCGAATCGTGTATTGGTGTTGCTGTGTGCACGCTAATCGTTTTAAAAACGTTAATCTGATGATCCGCTGATACGGTCTAATGTAAACGCCACCTTGGTGGGAAAGGGGTGTAGGTGCTCTGGTTTCCTCCCACAGTTCAAAGACATGTAGATTAGGGCGAGTGGCTACTCTAAATTGTCCGCAAGTGTGTACGTGTACCCGTCATCAAATGAGGGGTTGGGTCCCTCTGGTGTGCTATAATCACACGAGAATTCAGGAAAGCTAGCCGATGGCTTCCTGGATTGCTGACCCTCAACTATGAGGATGGTGACAGACAAAATGCACAACACGTACAGTTTACTTCAGTTCAAGCAATTTCAAGGTATGGTAATAAATAAAAATGAGGATAAATGATTTCCGATCTCCCATAGCCCAAATTCAAGCCATAGTGGAATTGATGACCTAGCTTAAATGAGTAGCCTTAATCAAAACATGTAGTCTGTTACACATCAAAAATTATACAAATTACTGATATTAACATTACCATAAGCCTACAGGTTTACATAGTCAACTACTCTGAGAACACACGTTTGTGTGCAAGTTAGCTTATGCCGTTGAACTGTTAGAATTTTACCTCAACTGGATTTCTGTTACAGCAACACTACATCTAGCAACAAGTTCAGCTAGCTGACTGGCGCTGCACTGAGCTTTCTTCTGCTAGCATTAGCTGCAGTAGGCTAAGGTTCGTCAGGTCAACTGCTACATCTCAGTACAGTGTGATAAGCAATATGTCATGCAACATCGCAAAATGTAGGTAGCTTACACGTTTAAAGGCCAAGTAACAGATGATAATGTCACTTAGGCCTACAAGAAAAGACTATGGTTCACTTGTCCAGGAGCGGATGAAGTGATCGGTCAAAGCTGAATGAATGACTTTAGTTTAGGCAAAGGCTCTGGAACAACGTTTTAGCGGAGCGCTAGAATCTTTGCCTAAACTAGTCATTCATTCAGCTTTGACAGGTGGCTTCATCCGATGGAAATCACTTTGATTTCTGCTGTACAAAATACTGGAAATGCTATCGCCAGAGGTGTTCTAGAACATCTCTGCTATTGGCTGGAGCCTGTCTTTAAAGAACTGGAGTCATTGTTAAACTTGCTTTATTTCTTAACGTGTTGTTCAATTATGTTTTCGGTTTTAGTAACCTTATATCGTGACTCGTATTGGCAACCAATTGCAATTAAATGCTATAGTTATCGGCGCTTTTTTTTTTTAATAGCCATGTTGATTTCTTAGTTCGCTTGGTCCATGGCAGGCGCTAGGGCTGTGCCGATAGACGATGCCATCGTCCATTGACGATGGTGGTCATCCATCACGATGGAGAGCCACCATCGTGATACCACGCCCCCTCCTGTCATAAACATGCATATACGGTATCATCTGGGCCTATTTAACCTAAAAAGTTAGTTTTTTGTTAGTTTTGTTTTTTATATATATATATATATATATATATATATATATATATATATATATATATATATATATATATATATATAAAAATCATTATAAAGTAATATCCTATTACCGCTTGTTCACGTAGGCTATGGTGCAGGGACGTGCTAGTGAACATAACATGGAATTACACAAATACAGTATGCTACTAATAATAAATTTCGACTTCATTTTTTAGCCTACACTATACTTTTAATGTAAAATTTGTCATGTTGTTCAAACAAATAGCCACTATTAACGACTTCAGTCGGGAAATATTGCACCTTATCAAACGGCAGTGAAGCGCAGACTTCGGCAGAAGTCAAATGACTTTAATCTGGTAAATAGGCCTACTTTCAGACACAAAATGGTCCACTCTAAGCCATAATGTCAAACCAAATGGAAGAATGAAGGTGATTCTGATAAATGTAGACAGTAAAAAAAAAATAATTATATTAAATCATGATTTTAAAAGCTGGTGCAATAATTCAAACACTAATAAATTTGGAAAAATTAGCGCGTTCAAGTGCGCACTAAAGGCCGAAACGCATTTTCAATTGATATGGTGTAAATAAACAATGAGTAATAGCTTAAGTGTAGTTTCTTCTCATAGTTTGAATACTAGTCTTTCATTGTTAGAGCAGATTAATATCTTGCCGTGATCAGTGAGTGCTCGGGGAGATTCATTTCCACCTGCGCTTTGCGCAGCTCATTTCTCCGAAGCCAGCTGTGCGCAAACGCAGTGTTGACTGCTCGGCAAACTCCAAACGCTCGGTCTGTACTGGCCCTCTGTTGCGCAAGAGAGTTGGTTATGGCCAGGTTCAAATTGTGCCCAAAACAACCTAACCACGGCCATTTCAATTGCCTGATGGCTGTGACAATATTCGCCCCGTTGTTATGCAGGCGATCTTTTTCTCCTCTATTTTCCATTCGGCAAGTGTCTCGCGCAATGCGTTTTCTAAATTGTCCGCTGAATGTGTCTCTGGCATGAAACTCGTCTGCAGGCATTTGGACTGCATTGCCCACTCTCGGTCCACATAATGTACGGTAGCTGACATATAGGGCATCATGTTGCAGCTGGACCACATATCCGTTGTCAAGACCAAATATTCCACATCACCTAGCGCTTTTTTTTTTTCCTTTACGTGCCAAAGCCTCGGATGAGTATCTAATACTTTTAATAATAATATATTTAATAACGTGGTATTAAAATCCCCCCCCCCACGATATCATCGTCCATCACGATGTTTGCACTGTAAACATCGTCGATGCCAATTAAGGGGACATCGCACAGCCCTAGCAGGCGCCACTTATCCATGCGATCTTCACGAGACTTGTGCTGGACTTCGAAACGTGAAGTGTAAGCCAGGTATCAGTGCTACCATTTTGAAAACTGTTCCAAACGAAATATTCCACAAAAATGAGTTTAAATGACTCTTACTGCCTACTTTTTTTCAAATTTTCCTGATTGCTATCAAAACAAACACAACTTCCTGCTTGATTGCATCAGCATTCGACAGAGGGCGCATGTGTCTTTTGACAACATTGGCAGATGTTGGTCACTGACTTCTGCTGTATGTTTTACTTCCGTCCTACGATGTCTTGCAGCAGTCTCAACGAATCTCATTTACAACCATTGCTTTGACATATGGACTGGTATTACATGGCATATTTCAAAAACTCATAACTTGCTATAGCAGTGACAATAGCTATCAAATGCATTCCTATATTTAATAAAGTGAGAATTTTGATGAAAAATTTGCCTTCAGTTCTCCTTTAAAGTGATGCACAAAATGTGAAGCATCTGCTGAAAACTGGTAGATGTTTTGGTCTGGTTTTTTATTTCAGTCTCTTTTCAGGTCTGCCGGTCAGGGTTATAAGCGGAAACATCTTGAGGGGTGTTCACACAGCAACTTTTACTCCGGTGTAGCACCGGGGCTGCCCTGGTAGAGCGTTCACACGGTACAAAGTTATACCGGTGTAGCCCCTGAAAGCTGCTTAAACCGGTGCAAATCTAAGCCTGCTCGGGAGGTGGTTTAAGAAATTTACTCCGGAGTAAATGCTAGTTTGCAGGGCAGCACCGATATAAAATGGGACGTCTGAACGCTACAGGGGTAGACTCGCTACACGTGAGGAGAGTTGATTACATACGGGCATTGCATAACTTGCATCCTGGTATTTTGCGCTTCCAAAATGGCGAATATCAACAACAACAGAACTGCGTGTCTTCCAGTGTTGCCAGATTTGGCAGTTTTAAGTGCATTTTGACGGATTTGAACATATTTTGGGATGGAAAACGTCAGCAATATCTGGCAACACTGGTGTCTTCATCCACGTTGTTTTCCCGGCGCTTGGTGATGCCATGACAACCGGGAAAAAGTACAGTTTCACGCATGCGCATATTTCATTTCCGCATTATTACTATCGGAAATGATAGTAATAAAAGGAAATATCAAAACTTTATTACTATCAAAGGAAATGATAGTAATAGTTTTTGCTACTATAACACGGTCGCAGAAACTGCCGTGTGACCGCAAGTGGGGCTGCACCGGTGCTAACACGCTTCTCTCTAGTAAGCAGGGTTGTGACGTGTGAACGCTGCGCAAAATTTACACCGGTGTAAGATGTATCGCAACAAAATACATCGGTGCAGCATCGATGCAAATATGTGCCGTGTGAACACCCTATTGGTCACCCTACTTTTGACTGGTCATTTGAAATGAGATGATTCAATCCAAAAACTCACTAACTTTTTTTTAAAACAAGCAGGTCAATAAATAATTGAACCTAACGGGTCAGGGTTGGGTGTTGTAGGGTTAAGAATAGGAGGCCTGGTGGTGTAGTGGTTAGCACTGTCGCCGCACAGCAAGTAGGTTCTGGGTTCAAACCTCACAGCCGACTGGGGTCTCTGTGTGGAGTTTGCATGTTCTCCCCATGCCTGTGTGGGTTTCCTCTGGGTGTTGTGGTTTCCTCCCACAATCCAAAGGCATGCGGATTAGGCCAACTGGCTACTCTAAATTAGGGATCGACCGATATGATTTTTTTTTTTTTTTTCAGGGCCGATACCGATTATTATGGAATTGGGATGCCGATAATAGATATGTGCAACCGATAAATGTAAACATTATAATTCACATGAAATTAAACATAGCACACACTGACAGACCTTCATATCCATGAAATGTATGTTTAATTGTAAAATTGAACATGAAATTTTGTGCAGGGAGATGCCAGCAGCATTTGTACAATGAAGTCAAACATTAGTTAGAATAAAATGAGAAATAAAATAAAATATTCACCAATAAAAAAAATCACCACCCCCTACTATATTACAGCTCACCATTTTCAGTGGAAAATAAATGACAATACGCTCTGGATTCTTTTACACTAAGAACTAAGTAAGACTTACCAACTTCAAGTAGTTTTTAAATAACAAATCAAGTGTAGGGAGCTGCCTGCAGCATTTTTTAAAAAGTAAAATCAGGGGGCGTCGTGGCTCAGGTGGTTAAGGCGCCATACCATGAATGCGGGCGACCCGGGTTCGATTCCGGCCCGAGGTCATTTCCCGATCCCTTCCCGTCTCTCTCTCTCTCTCCCGCTCATTTCCTGTCTCTACACTGTCCTATCCAATAAAGGTGCAAAAAGCCCAAAAAAATATCTTTAAAAAAAAAAAGTAAAATCAAACATAAAGTAGGCTATCACTCCCTATTATGTAACAACTTAACATGTAACCATCTACATTCTAATGCTTTTAATGCCCAAGCCTAATATTCCCAATTTAGGAGGATTATATTGTAGTGAAGGAAGCACAGTTGCTCTGCATGTTGTCCACTGAGGCGGTTTCTGTTTTTTGTATAAATTGCCGCGGCTCTGCTCCTTTAAGAGTATATCGCTTCCGAATCAGAAGCGCTAGCGAGGAGAATCACTTGCGCAAGAATTATAAATACTAGTGGAGTACATTACAGCGCAATGTGAAGTAGCATAACATTTAAGTCAAGAATTTAATTGATGTATTTTGTTCATTACCGTTTATCCAAGCAAGTGTGCATCCATGACACAATTACTGAGCCCACAACAAGCGTCCTGACAAACTCCCTACAGTATTACATAGCCTACTAGCACCATATCACACCTGGCTTGTTTAAATGTTCAAATAGCGCTTTATAAAGTTACCTAACATACAAGTGCAATGCGCTTTTTGAGCACAAGTCACGTCATGAAGTTTACTCATCACCATAACAAATAGCCAGTAGGCTTGCGCTAGCCTACAGAACACACTACGTTTTATTTCGTCTTCCCTTGACCACCTCTCTGTATGGCTGGCTGTCATTCTACTGTTCAAGTAGAACTACTGACACATTCACAACTCTTCCAGACGGGGATTTAAAAATGACTGCAGCCTACGTTATGCTGGGGACTGCTTACTATGGACAACGTTACATGTAGTTTCAGTGAGACTAGTTGGTTGTAGGCTAATTCAAGTGCTTCCTTCCATAAGCTAAGTTTGCCTGGCTACACAGATGCAAATGGACAGTTTTAACGAGTAGTAAATGAAGAATGTAAACATATAACGATGTGCTTTTGCACCTTGTGTGTTTGTGACTTATTGCGGTAAAAGCAGCGTGTCCTTACCTTGAATTGGGATCTGCTTCTGCCCGAGTGCCCGTACGGCCGCCTTGAAACAGTTCACAGCGTTTAGCTACGCGTGTTGATTGGCTATATCTCTTGTGCCAAACAAATCAGATGTGGTGGGCGGGACCGTGTTCTTGAACTCAGAGGTGAGTGCAGGAAAGGACGTGCAGTGACAGTCGCGTTAGGAACGAAATGGCTGCAAAAAGGCATGTTATTGGCATATCGGTGGAAATTATGGCCGATACCGATAACCCTAAAAATGCAGAATATCGGCCCGATATATCGGCCAGGCCGATTATCGGTCGACCCCTACTCTAAATTGCCCGTAGGTGTGCGTATGAATGGCTTTCACCCAGTGTTAGGCCTGGGATGGACTGGCAAGCTGTCCTGGGTGTACCCTGCCTCTCGCCCAGTGTCACCTGGGATTGACTCCAGCTCACTTGCAATGGATAAGCAGTATATAGAATGAATGAGTAGGAAAAAAAAATCTGGTACAAGGTCTGCAATTCATTGTCTTGGTTTCTGTTACTGGTCGTGACTTGAAGGTTTAAAAGAGGTGATGTGACTGTTCATTCTAATGCACCTTAAAGGAGATACACAGAGCCTTTGATTTTTAAATAAATTTGAGTGGGTAGTATCTCCATCCTTGACTCTTGTATGCTGCATAAATGGGAATAAAAAAAGTGTTAAAATTGACCACAAAGTTGTAATTCGAGCTGAGCCAGCCAGCCCTGAGCGTGTGACATCACAGCAGGAACCGGTTTTAAGGCCGAGGCCTTTGACAGCTATAGACAAGTCATATAAAAAAAATTTAAGGTGAAAGTAAGAAATACAGTTACCGACTTGCTCAACTAAGACTGATTTGACTTCATTGATTGTGGGTTGACTCTCATTAAAACAGGATAGGTGTTATAACTTCTGCAACATACATGTACATGCATCACTGATAAAACACAAGGCTAATTAAATAATCAGATGAACTGAGGTGATCACATTCTGAAGCAAATTAAATAATCTTATACCGGTAACTTAAACACACAATACAAGTTACATGTATTTATCTAAATGCAGGTAATTTTTTTTTTTTTTTTTTTTTTTTTTTAAATATAGCCAAATGAGTCTGCGCTTACCCATCTGTGTTCCCGCTTCTTGAAGGCTCATTGTTTGAGACAATCTGACTTTCAGTTCTTTGTTCATTCACTTTTATGTAAGGGTGAGAGAGCAGCAATATCCATCCCGTTCCATCCCAGGTTTTAGCAACAACCCTTGGCTCACTCCGCGAGGACTGGTGCAACTGAACTTGCTTTCCTTTTAAAAAAAAAAAAAATTAAATTAAATGCTTTCCTTTTCTTGTTTTCTTTGTTAATGCACCCTCTTTCAATACGGGCTTATAGCCAACGCTCCAACAGATCAGAGGTCTCGTATGAGTCTTCAGTAAAATGTATAGAGCAGAGGAGAGGCCACTTCGTAGGCACCCAATGTGCCCGTGAGCTTCTCACAAAATGCGTCCAAATCTTTGCAGTTTGAACATTCTTGGGCCATGAATGCAACGTAAATCCACCTTCTGTCGTGTTGCTGCACCTGCCAGCAACACGTCTACGTGGCATGGCGATAAATTGGCTCAAAATGGAGGATCGGAGTTGCAGTCAGCTGTTTTAGTATAGCGGAAATGGCAATGAGCCTGACAGACTTCCTGCTGTGCCATTATGGACATCGAGGTCATTCACTCAGACCGCTACCTATATGAGTCACTTTAATTGAAAGATTACTATATTAGGTTTGTTAATGCTCAAGTATTCCTGTGCCACTCTTGAGGTTTCAAGGCATTTATAAACGAAAGTGAGGCCATGGTTCTGCGTATATGCTTTAAGTACTGCAAATAGAATTACAATCAGTTTCACCATCAAGAAACTTAAGTGCCGCCTTACAGTGCTTGCTTAAAAGGTCTCATTGCATCGTCTTTTCATTAATTGTGCGGTGGTCTCTAGTATGAATGAATGCCCTGTGAGCCGGTTTTGGTGAAAAAAAAAAAAAAATGCTGTGGTTCTCCTGTTTCAGGCTGTTCTAGTTTGGTGGAGGAGTGGGTGGTGGGAGAACGACAGGGATTTTAGCTCTTGCTCATTAATATTCATGACATGTAAACGTCTTAGCTCTGATTGACTAACAGCACTGTGATGCTACCTCCAGTGGGTCAGAACAAGCAGATGTGGGTGTCTTTTGTAAAAACTGTTTTGATTTGGCTATTATGGTCTCGACGTTGATTGTTATTGGTCAAAACAATGTCGATAACACAAATTTTACATCACATTCAACGAGATTTAAACGAGACTAAAGATAGCGACTTACAAATAATGTGTAAACATCGTTGGAGTTAATAAAGTTTGAACAGCATGAAGGAACACACCCCAACCCCCCCAAAATTAATAAAAAAAAAATTCAACGGATTTGGCATAATATAAAAAGGTCGCTTTTTTTACTCAGAAAAAGCGGAAATCCACTGAAAAGCGGGAAACTCTCATCCCTGCCTAGCTTGTGACCATGTCATGCATGCTAACGTGGAGAATATGAACATGCTATTTTGTAACAAAAACCTTCAAACAAGTTCATGTTTTTACTTACAGCTTGTGAGCTGGTGGTCGACAGATCCAGGTATTAAAAACAACCTTGAAGCAAAACCACTACTGAAGGCACCGAAGTTTGAAAAGTCACCGTGGTTGAAAAGATCAGAACACAGTACTAACATTGCATTATACTTCGCTGGTGGTGTTCCAAAGATAAATTCCGACCATTTCTTTTTCACCTCTTCTACAGTGAGTAAAAAGTATTTGATCCCTTGCTGATTTTGTTGGTTTGCCCACTAATAAAGACATGATCATTCTATACTTTTAATGGTAGATGTATTCTAACATGGAGAGACAGAATATCAAAAAGAAAATCCAGAAAATAACTTTATATATTAATTGATTTGTATTTCATTGAGGGAAATAAGTATTTGATCCCCTAGTATGCATTAGGAGTTCTGGCTTTCACAGACCAGTTAGACACTCCCAATCAACTTGTTACCTGAATTGAAGACACCTAACTAATCACCTGTATGAAAGACACCTGTTCACAGAATCGGACAGATTCCAAACTCTCCAACATGGGTAAGACCAAAGAACTCTCTCAGGATCTCAGAGAAAGGATTGTTGACCTGCACAAATCTGGAATGGGCTACAAAAACATTAGCAAGATGCTGGGTATTAAAGTAACAACCATTGGTGCAATTGTGAGAATTTAAGAAGTATAACATGACCATCAATAGACCTTGGTCTGGAGCTCCACAGAAGATTTCACCTCATGGGGTGGCAATGATCATGAGAACTGTGAGAAATCGGCCTGCAACCACACAGCGGGAGTTGGTGAATGACCTCAAGGCAGCTGGGACCACAGTCACCAGGAAAACAATTGGCAACACTTTGCGCCGCAATGGATTAAAATCCTACAGTGCCCGAAAGGTACCCCTGCTTAAGAAGGCACATGTGGAGGCCCACCTACAGTATGCCAGTGATCACCTCAAAGATGTACAAAGTGATTGGGAGAAGGTTCTGTGGTCAGACGAGACCAAAATTGAACTATTTGGCCTAAACTCTACTCGTCATGTGTGGCGGAAGAAAAATGCTGCCTATGACCCCAGGAACACTGTGCCCACCGTCAAGCATGGAGGTGGAAGCATTATGTTTTGGGGGTGTTTCTCTGCCAAGGGCACAGGGCTACTTCACTGCATCAGTGGGAAGATGGATGGAGCCATGTACCGTGCAGTCCTGAGGGACAACCTCCTCCCCTCTGCCAGGAAGTTGAAAATGGGCCATGGTTGGGTCTTCCAACATGACGACCCGAAGCATACAGCAAAGGCAACAAAGGAGTGGCTCAAGAAGAACCACATTAAGGTCATAGAGTGGCTCAGCCAGTCTCCGGACCTCAGTCCAATCGAAAACCTATGGAGGGAGCTGAAGGTCTGAGTTGCCAAGCGACAGCCCACCAACCTTAATGATTTAGAGAGGATCTGCAAAGAAGAGTGGGCCAAAATTCCCCCTGATGTGTGCTAACCTTGTGGTTAACTACAACAAACGTCTGTCAGCTGTGCTTGCAAACAAAGGCTTTGCCACCAAGTATTAAGTGCTTTTGGCTAGAGGGATCAAATACTTATTTCCCTCAATGAAATACAAATCAATTAAAATATATTCTTTAAAGTTATTTTCTGGATTTTCGTTTTGATATTCTCTCTCCATGTTAGAATACATCTACCATTAAAAGTATAGAATGATCATGTCTTTATTAGTGGGAAAATCAGCAAGGGATCAAATACTTTTTACTCTCACTGTATCTTGCAAAGTTACTCCGCTTAGGTTTCATTTCTGTCGGCGGCTCCAGCCCGACTTTGGACGCTCGTAACTCGGGCAGGGGAGGTCCCAGCCTCCCCAAACTTGGCAGCCAGCGACCTCTGCCTTCTCCCCAACGAACCAGTGCTGCCAGGGTGAGCTAGCCCCGCACCTCGGGACGTAATTCGCCCCGAGGCGAGCCGTGGCGCTCCGCTTGGGTTTCGTTTCTGTCGGCGACTCCAGCCTGACTTTGAACGCTCGTAACTCGTGCAGGGGAGGTCCCAGCCTCCCCAAACATGCAATGTTGATGTGTTACTGCCACAAATAACACAGGCACGAACTTGTTGAGACATATTTTCAGCTTGCTGTGAGGTCCTCTTCGTTAGTTACTGATGAGATGGGCTCTGCTATCTCTCCTTGCACTTAAATCTGAACTTTCTTCCCGTGGGCGGTCGCAAGCCAAGGTGGGCGAGGCCATGAATACTAATTTTCGAAGTGACGTAACCTCGTATGGCTTTTTCTGATCCGCTCGTTTTTCCGACTATTTTCTTTCATAAGCTAATACAGGGAATGGGAGTAGAATTACATTTTCACATGCAGCATGCATATGCAACTCGGAGTGAACTATGGTATTTCAAAAAGAGCCAGTATTAAACGCTTTTGGTGGAAGGGCACCTTTTAAATCCTTTATTTTTTGCATTCTGGAGAGATGTTTCTCATTTTGGGGGGAGGAACATGTTAACTGGGTTTCTCAGTATGGCACTTCAATCCTTATTTCTCAATCCAGTTCCCAGGTTCACGAGGATTCAACACATGCTAGAAGCAGTCCTCCGATTCCTCATGTGTGGTTGTGGAGAGTCAGGTAAAGTCAGTTTTACACAAAATTTAAATCGGTAGAGTAACTCATGGACCTTATTGACACTTGGTTTTAAAATCTACCTTGGGTAATCAGATCACAAGTGGACAGCGTTTTGTTAAGAAATATAACCACATGTATAGTGAGCCAACCACTTCCTCAGATTGAGAGGCTTTACAGTAGACTTGTCCTACACTTAGTAGGATGACGGTGGTTACATTGACAACCACGGCCATGTGATTGGCTGATTGGATAATTGAATGAGCAGGTGTTTCTCTTAAAGTGGCAGGTGAATGTAAGTAGTTTGTCTGAAAGGCATTTAATAGTTAAAAGGGTGTGGGTTTTATTTATTTTGCTAAATGTCAAATCCCATTGCACTGAGCATGTAAGACACCAGGAAGGACACAGAACACTGTTATACCTTATAGAGATCTTGCAGTCACGTGACCGGAAAGTACACAACCGCCATCTTGTCGGTCAAAAACACCGCTGAATACTGCTGCACTTGTGTACAGAATGGATCAATTTCAACCGACGGACTACACGGCTCATTTTTCTAATGAACAGATAACTAGATATGTCTAAAATAAACGATCTACAGATTTGTGACCCTTATGGCTTACCGGACGGAGTTTTTGAACTGTGGGCGGAATACCCGGACGTGTATAATTACCTCATTAACTTTCCCTCGCTGTTCAGTGGTGAAACACTGTGTGCCTATAAATCTCTGGACAGTTATCTTTACAGAAATTCAGGATTTGTCAGCAACTCAGATGTGGCATCTTGTAAACAAGAATCCTCATTGGATGGGTAAGTCACTTAAGTATTGAGTATAGCACTGACTAGCCGATTATAGAATAAGGTAATTCCAAATCGTCCGTCTTGTTTACATGGATCTGGCGTTGGAGAGGTAGAGGCTTGGCAGTGGAGGTTTGAGTGGCTGTTTTCTGAGCTTAGTCAACAGGCCGGCTCTGCCTGCAGCCTCGCTTTTGCTCCCGGCACTGCCTCCTTCACTTTGCTTCCGATAACAATCCACGGAGACCCCGCTGGTCTCACTATCTCGTCCGGAATATATATATATTTTTTCTCTCGTCCGGAATGTTGTGCATGCGATGGAAATCGCTACAAACCGTCATTTTCTGCTGGAAACCAATGTACAGCAAGTCCATACGTTTGTAGTGGATATTGAAGTCCAGTACAGACGAACAACACGCAAAAATACACACAAAAAACATAAACGTGCACAGGTAGGGAGAGCTTGTAGCCGCAGCCGTTGTAGTAGAATTGTAGGGTTTTCCAGAAGAAAAGGTAGAAGTAGAAGGCGGAATATGGCGTTTGACCGACAAGATGGCGTCTGTCACAATCTGGATCGGCTGTGACGTCACATGCAAGTGCTCCATTGCACTTGTATTAGAAATAGGAAGCCATTTGTATTGGGTCTCACCCATTTTTAAATGAAAGCACCTCCAAATGTAGCAAAATATCCTTAACAAGAGAACTTCAGAGGGTAAATAATGAGAACGTTAAAGCTTATGATAAAATGTTATGGCCGCCTTGTGGTTTTCTGTGCAGTTGGCACAAATGAGAAGTTATTGGCCTTTTGCTGTGTTGAACATGAGCCAAGCTTAACCTGTAACTGACTAAAATATTTTTACCTTGGCTACATTATCCTCTTAGTTTTGTCTAATGCTAAAAACTGTGGAAGTCAATTTGAAACGATGCATCTGCCTCCGGATGCGTCATTCAGGCCTATTTGTATATTGGGGACCACTGGAGATCACCTGTCTATTGTCGGCCCCCAAAAAACAAAGTATTGAAAGGCTACAGCTGTGTAATTATTTTAGTTTTGATTGTCTTATCGCAAATGTTCCTGTTTTTGTTAACAGGGGAAGATCAGGTTCATCATCCTGTGCAGGAAGCAGCAAGTGCCTTGGAAATGCCTATAAACCAGAGTTCTGTAAGACCCTGGTACTGAAGAATGTTCTTCCTGATGCATCACACTGCTACCCACCAGTGAACCACTGCAGAACAAGGACACTCGACGTTGTTATCCAGGTTGCAGTGCAGACGTCGGAGTCCTCTTATTACATGTGGCTTCTGACTGTTCCACGCCTGCAAACTAATCACCCGAGTTACTTCTATCACCGACAAAACTGGAAGAATCGGTGCTTCCAGGTGAATCCTCAAAACTTGGGTAGAAAAAAATGGTGCTTTATGGATGTCCTTGTCCTCAGGGAAATATGTGGTTTCACTGGAATGGCTTACTGGCTGACCCCTCTGCTTCTTTGTAAATTAAGCGTTTTGTGGGAAATGGCTCTTCTGACTTATTCTCAGAAAATGTGACAAGTGACGGTAAAGACATCTTTAATTTTACTTACAATCCCTGTAAATGTATTGAATGGACGAAAAGCATTTCTCATGAACTCCCAAAGCAGAAGATTATGAAAAAATAATGCCCAGTTCTCTCTACTGTTACCCTATAGAGCAGGGCTTTTCAAAGTGTGGGGCGCGCCTCCCCTGGGGGGCGCCAGAGTTCTTCGGGGGGGGCGCAACGTGAGGAAACATAAGCGAGAATAAGTTACTATTGCGGACATTTAGCGAACTTCAGCTAGCCTTTGCCAGAGACAAAATGGATCTATTTTTAGTACCTAAAGCTACAGTGAGTGAGGAGACAGAGTCTGGGCCAAGCAAAAAACCAGACCCTCCAGGATTTCGTGATATTGCGATTCAACCAATCCCTGCGAATTCAGGGCAGTGTTGCAATTATATCCAATCGCCGCAACCTTCCCGCAAATTTGACCAATCGTTGGCATCGTCTTGAGGTGACGTCGACAAACTACCTTCCGCCTTACTTCTGTGTATACGTTCAAGAGAAGCAGCATGCGCGCAGTGTTGCCAGATTGGGCGGTTTTAAGTGCATTTTGGTGGGTTTTGAACATATTTTGGACTGGAAAACGTCAGCAGTATCTGCCAACACTGCATGTGTGAGACAATGTTTATATAGGCTTAAGTTCTGTTACTGAAAGTGTTATGTTTACAGTGAAGGACTGTGTGCACTTTATTTTTTTTACTTAATACAAGAAATTAATGGATGCCAACATTTTGGCAAAAATGGTATTTTATTTTCCATTGTTTAGGCAGCTTCAGCATCATACTGTGAGATTCTGTTCAAATTGTTTTTTTTTTTTCTTCTATGAAGCCTGAGCCATTTATTTTATTAGTTTATAATTATTGTTTAATTTAGTCTTCAGGAGAGACTGCCTGCACACAGTACTAGTATTAAGTTTTGTTTTTGTTTTTCTTACATGAAAGCTGAGGCATTTATATTATATTTTAAGGTAACTTCATGTTGTGCTGTGAGGTTCTATGCACTTTAACTTTTGAACCAACAGGTGCATTTGGATAAGTAAAGCCTATTCTGCATTTTTGTAGTCCTGGTAATCTTTTATATTGATAAAGATGTTTTATAGAACCATTTCTCAGTGTCTGTTTTTTTTAATCAATAGTTTTCAGTAATAACTTATCACTCAATTTTAATCATAAAAAGAGAAAATCGCAACAGTTTCTCGCAACTTTCACTTCCTCCCGCAATGTAATTGCAACAAAAAACCCAAACACCGCAACTTTCATCGCAATTTTTTGTAAAACCCCCGCAACATCAGACATTTTAGCCTGCAACAATCACAAAGGCCCGTGAAATCCTGGGGGGGACTGAAAAAAGAAGGAAGTATGACCACAATTATTTAAAGTTTGAATTTTCATGGACTGGATCTGAAGATGCTCCACTGCCACAGTGTGTTGTCTGCCAAGAGGTGCTAGCTAACGATGCTGTGAGATGTTTAAAATGTGTAAAACAAGATGTTTTAAAAAGCACAGATGTTTAAAAGGTGTAAAAGAAAAAAATAAAAATGTGTACAACCATTTTTTTTTAAAATACGAATGGAACATTAAGTATAGCAACAAAAATTGTGAGGGGGGGCGCTGTTTGCTCTTTGAGGGGGGGCTGGCTGACCACACTGAAAACCCCTGCTATAGAGTAATGGTAAAGACAACACTGGGTAACAGTAAGGACCTTTCATGGCATTTTTGGGTCACTGAGTACAGAAATTATGCATTTATTACCCCATCCTAACTTGCTAACTAAATTTTTAACATGTAGTGTCGTCATCATCATTTGGGAAAAATCACAAAATCGGTTAATTTCCCTGACATCTCAATTTCATATTTACCTGATCAATATCCTGGATTCCAACATTCATGCACCAGTGTTTTTTAAACTGCTCTGTTGAATTCTTTCTTAAAATACATGTATAATAGAGGGCCAGGATTATTGGCTTTTTTTTTTTGTGTGTGTGGGGGGGACTTCGTTTAAAACTGTCACATTTTCTGAGGGTGGCCCAGAAATGTATTTTACATTTTTATATTACTATTTTTACACTGCATATAATTTTATACTGCTTTTCTTAATGTTGCTTGCAAACTTGGGCCTACATATGAAGGACAGTTTGACATAAGAAAATGGCCTTATCAAATTGCCTTAATTCTTAGCACTTTGAGAAGTGTGCGCACATCACGGTGTCCAAAATCATGACTGTCAGGTGCGGTGGGGTTTTTATTTTTATTTTTTTTTGGGGGGGGGGTGCAGGATATGTGCAACATGTCTGGTGAAGTGTGCCAAATTATGTCAACAGCTGCTGACACCAGTGTCTGAAATGGATATTCTGGATCATGAAGAAAAGTCATGTCTCGCAACTAGCAACAGAAAAGCTCTGATGGATTACTGAGAACTCTAAGCAGAGATTTGTGAAAGCATTGGGCTACTGATCAAAAAAAAGTTGAGTGCTCAAACCCCAGCACCATGAAATATTGGCATACTAAAACTGTAAAGGTACCAATGACCCTCTATCAGGGATATTCATCAGGGTCTAGTTAAATGTTTCTTTACAAACATCTTGGGTAAGAAAATTAACATTACTGTTGCCCCTTTTCAACCAACAGGGAACAGGTTCTGTTCTTGCTTGCACACCAAAATTTGAACTGTTGGGAGCATTTTGACCAAAAGTAAATTTTCAGAACCTGAAAAGTTGGTTCCCAGCTGATACCAAAAATATAGCTTCCCCCCCAGCATAAACTTGGACATCAGTAGGTGGGTTATTAGTCTGAAGAGGAAGCAGAATGCACTAGAATGAATGCAATGGGGGAGGATGTAGCTCCAGTGTGGGGCTAGCCTTTGGAGGGGTCCCCCCCATTTTACTTTGTCAGCTCATTTGTATGGTTGAATTGTTTTGGGTTTGTTTTTTCCTTGGTTGTTAAAACATCTGCAATAATGGAACAAAAGTTAACGGATAATCAATACACATCACCATCTTGCTACTATGGTTTTACTTCTATTGTGCAGCGCCCTTTGTTCATGACGTGTCCTGGATTGCAACGGTTCTGCTCAAAACTGGTGAAGGCATGGGCTGGTTCGTGAGCTGGTACCAAGGTTCAAAGAATCCTGAACAGCTCTGGGTCAAAAACCCATTCCCTCTTGGTTGAAACGGGGTATATATTGTGGCAGCTGTTGGCCTTTTAATGGTTTAATAATTAGTGTTTTAGTCTGAGACTATGCAGGAAAAAATGTATTTTTTTTAAAGAGCTATCAAGTTATTGATTATACCTTTCACAACTGGACACTGCACATATCTTCAAATACAGTGTATGGAACAGTAAATGTCCATTTTCTTTACATGCACTTGATCTCTTACTGTCTGCTTTTTTTTTTTGCACTTTGTTGCAATTTCATTCTTGCACTTTTTTTTTCAATACGTCTTGTACATGTAACTTATTAGACAACTTGTATCTGTGACTGGAGCAGTGGTTTCTGTAAAACTCTTCTATCCATGATCGAAATTAAGGTTGTCTTTAGATGCCCCACAAAGTGACATGCTTCTACAAACTATATTACTTACAATTTAAAGTAATGGCTATTTAAAGTCAGTTTTACCCATAATGATTTGGTCGGATTCTTTCAAAATAAATTGATGCATTCAAATGGGGGAAATTATTCCTTCATTTTGTACTGACAACTGAAACCTGTTACTACTATTAATAAATGAGTAAATAAAATGACTAACAGATCCTTCTACACTGGGTACGAGTGTAACTGTTTCCTACACTTCTTAAAGCTCACTGCAGTCCTTTAAACCTGTTCATTTCTTTAGGTAAAGAAACCCCTGTGCACCCTTGTAGTTTAAGATTAATGAAAATATTAAGACAAAGAGGAAAAATTTATGGTAAAATGCAGGGTCCTGTCCCCAGACAGTGTAGCCACTCAATGTTATGAGTTGCCTGTTTATTAGGTACACCTCACCAATACCTTTTTATAGGTTTCCAGAATGAACAGAAAACAGTAACTGTTTCTGAGCACACACACTGGTTACGTAGGAAACACTTTATTCCCCTTGACCCTGAGACTGACCCTATATTATGTTCGCTTGTTTTAGTTGTTAATGGACAGGTTTCCTGCTGACATCTGTATTTAAGAAATGACCAAGTATAATATTGTCGTCTCATTTGTTGAACTGGCTTCTCTTTATCTACTTTTAGGATTTGTGTGAAAATCTGATTGTTTTTGGTCATATTTATGCAGAAAGATAAATTCTAAAGGGTTCACAAACTTTCAAGCACCACTGTATGAACGTGAAAGAAATGAACTTTATAAATCTCTCAGAAGGGTTCATCATAATTTCACATCAGTCAGATGGATCAAATGGCTGAAAGATTCAGAAATAGCTAAAAGAATCCAAGTGCGTGTTTCCCCTCTCCTTTTATCGCCTGTTTCACACTCCAGCCTAGCCTGGGAAATCCCATGCTGCTTTGCACAATCGTTCCGATCGTGATATGGTCTGGTGTTAACAGACTAACTCCAGCCCAGGCGGTGGCGGTAATGCACCTTAAGTTGGTTTGCCAACCGCGACAAAACCTTGAAGAGGAACTACGTCATTTTGGCGGGAAAGCTGCACGGGGAGTGATTCATTCATTTCGTGCACAGCACGAATTTAGGATTTTTGTAGCAGTAAATATATGGGACGAAGTTGGATTGGTTTATTAAGTTTTGTGAGTTTAAGGGGTTGAAGATGTGTCTGCGGAGTGCGTTTTGGATGCTACGTTTTGTATTTAATTTATTTGAAAAGCAGAAACAAAACGGATGACAGTGACGGGCCGCTCTTTTGCTTTGAAGGCAAGTTACAGCATAAACTACTTGGTTTGCAGTGATGGTGTTGGGTATATTTTTATTACTGTTTATCATAGTGTGTGTGTGAGAGAGAGAGGGAGAGAGAGAATGTCCTTAAACTGCATCTTCGTAGTCAAATACAGAATTATGATGCAGGAGCGAACATGATTATTCAGAAGGATTTTTTCTTAAAAAAAAAAAATTAAAGCAGCCATCCATGTGCAATCCCGCCGCTCTCATCTAATCCCGCCTCTTCCGTGTCGTTTAGACAACACTGCGCGTTTTAAGCTGAAGAGCGCGAGACACCGTGTCCGGTTCCTTCCAGCGTCTTTGGCGAGGAGGTGGTTATGGAGGAGGTGGTTATGGATCGTAGCGGTAAGTAGTAAAACGCCGCCATGCATTAGTGATCAGGGTTTAGTTTGAAGTCGAGTCGCTGTGGTGTCCGCAGACTCGCTGCCGATTTCGGACCCCTTCAGTGCGGATAGAGCGGGTTCTACTTCCAGGAAATCTCCGAGCACTAGAACCCGCTTTAAAGGGTTTAAAGCGCACCGGGTTTGGGTTATTTCGCTCTGTTGCTGTCGGTTATTGCGGTGGATGAAACATCAGGCTGCTTTTACGCCTTTGAAATCCGGCAGGGGTGATTGTTTTTGTTGCGGTTTATGCGATGCGTCACAGTTCAGGAAAAAAAAATCCCCTACCAACCTGCTAAACATCTAGAACAGCTTCTGTGACCTGAAACAAACTTTTCCTTCTGCGTGAAAATGTCTTCGGAGACAAACCACTACTGTAGGTGTTGAATAAATCGGGGTTTATTCTTTCGAGGCCCTTCTGAGCCCGAGCCCGTTGCTGGGTGTTTATTATGGAGTCGACAGTGTGTGTGTGTGTTTTTTTTTTTTTAAACAACTTTTCATTATCGCTTTTACAAGCTACAAGTGTCCCGTCCTTTGTGTGGTTTTTGAGTTCTGGTATGACTGTCGTCGAGTTATATCCTACTGTGATGTAAACTTGTGGAAGAGCACTGTTTCACACCGCTGTAAGGGTTAGTGAGCGTAATTGGGCCCAGATGGTCTCTGGTTCAGTTCCCTGGACTCCAGGGCCCTGTACTACGAACGGAGGTTAACCTACCCAGAAGTAACCCAGGGTTCCCCCGCTAAACCGGGGTTGACAAAACCTGGTTATCTTGTTTGGGGTTAAACGGTACTACGACGCCAGTTATGAAGTTGATTTGTTGAACCTGGTTTAACCTAATCACGGTTAATGCGCGTTCACGTTAAAGGGGAGGTTATCAGCGCAAATCCCCACTGTTCACAATGGCACGGTCGCCGCACTTCACGGAGGAAGAATGCGCTGTCATAATGCAAAGCTACGAGGAGTTCAAAACAACATTAAGAGCAAAATCTAACACAGCGGCTGCCAATAAGGAGCGGCAAGCATGTTGGCAACGAATTGCCGATCGGGTAAATGCGTAAGTACATTCTCCCTTCTACATGCTCCAGAACAGAAGTATAGGATGAGAGAAAGCTTCATGATCAATCACAAGTCACAGAAAATGGTCCTTCGACGTGGCCCCAGTCATATATAGCTTGTTTAATGTTCGAAAAATCCTGAATAAAATTTGGTATGGTAAATTCATGGAGTAGCCTACTTAAGCTGATATGTGCACAGAGTCACATGAACTAGGATGACTGACTGTTCAGTCCCTTTGACTAAGTTGGTGTATGTCCTGTGAACATTTCAGAGGCAACAGTGCCAAACGCACCTGGCAACAGGTGAAAATGAAATATAAAAACATCATTCATAATGGTGTGTGTGTGTGCGCGCGTGCAAGCAAGCATTCATTTGCCTTTTATTTATTCAAGTTTTATCTGTTTGCCTAATAGTTCAAATTGTTTTGTATATAGTTTATAATGTTGTTGTGTGATATTAATGATAATATTGTGGGAAAACTACTTTGCACGGACGTTCATTTAATTTATTCTATCGTCATTTTGTTTGTTCTATTTTTGTGTATTTTATTTATATGTTTGCCTAGTTGTATCTATTTTTCTAATATATTTTTTGCATTAATAGTTTGTTTTTTCCTATTAAAATAATCTTGTGTTCTTGTTATAACTTTATCTATTTATCTGACTGTTTAGTTGTATCTATTTTTATTACAATTTCAATATTTTTAATATAGAAAGTTTGTTTTTTTCTATTAAAATGTTCTTGTGTGATAACTAGTTCTTGTTATATTTTTGTATCTATTTTGTATCTCAGACTTAAATGTTTTTGTAAAGCAAGTGTTTTTCTATAAAATATTCTTGCGTTCTTGATAACTATGTTCTTGAGTGGGTTCTTTTTTTTTTTTTTTTTTTTACAGAAAAGCCGTTCTGCATGGACATTCATTGAAGCCCTCATTGTTTTTTAATGGCTATTTATGAGCGTTTAGGGGTTACAATAATGTAAGTCTAGGTTGCTTTATATAAAAGGTATGTCCAGAAATATTGATGTCACTGTCTAACCAGAGGGATCTGGCTTCTTTAGACGCTGTCTTCTTAAAACTGAATAAATATTTAAAAAGAGCCAAATGAGCCAGACTTTTGAACGGCTCTTTTCAAAGAACGGATCACAAAGATGCGGATCCCATCAAAGAGCCATAAATCCCATCTCTAATCTGCGCTCCGATATCGCACGGGTCATCCAGGTACGCTGGCATTGTCTCTAGAGGAAATGTCAGTGGAGAGGTGGTGTTTAAAAAGGGTGTGGTTAATCGGAAACCTCGGGTTAACCAAGAACATAACCTGAGACGAGCAGGTTTGAGATGCAGCGTAAGTTGCCATGGCAGCGTACCTCGGTTTGAACATAGCCAACTTTCGTAGTATGGGTTAATCGGGAAGTTACGCTGCACGTGATCAAGTTACTCTCGAAGTTACCCTGGTAAGCCAGAAAACCCGCTTCGTAGTACAGGGCCCTGAAGACATGTTGGGGAGTGATGGTGTCTTTCCTCTACTTTTCTGTGTATCCGTGGCCAGGGGCGCAGATACGTTTTTTGAACTGGGGGGGACAAAGCTGCCAGCAAACCACCCCCAACATGTGTTGTGCGAGGAAACCGCTAAGTTCCAACTGTTAACCATAGCAAGAGGCTGGGCTACGTGTGTGTGTAAAGTGTAAACCAGTGCATCCTGACTTTCTAACTATGCCTGTGTGTTGCGTGAGCGGCAGTCAGTCAACAACTCTTCGCAAAGTTTCCTTATGAAACAATATGCTCGCTGAAATTATGGCAGGGAACGCCAGATTAAACATTAAAACTGCCTTCTGAGCACTGTATCTACAGGCTACCACCGAAAGAAGGAGGCTACCAGAAAGGCTTCTCTACTCCGTACGATTTTACTTTCACTACGACATTACTTTGAACAGACTATCAAAAAATTGCAAGGTGATATGATAAAGTAAGGCACAGTTTACTTACAGTCGTTGTCTTTTGAAAAAAACGATGCAATCGTTTTCTGCCTTTTCGGTTTGGCACCCTTCATCATGCTGTGTTGGGGTCCTGAACTAGGAGGAGCTGTCCCCGATATGCCTGTCAAACTTGTTGTGGGTAACCATAGCAACCAAGCTGGAGCTCGCACCCTGTGCAGTCTGCGCAGCTCAACCAACCGAATATCAGTCTTTGTTTTGTTTTATGTGAGTTGTTGCAACTATGTATGTACTGCTGTGCACTTCAATAAACCGAATGGTAATTAGTCTTTTGATTTTTCTGTGAGGTTTGCCTTATGCAAAGAAAGACAGCATAGACGTTTTTTCCTCCCTATAAGTGGGGGGGACCGAACGAGGTGAATTTAAATCTGGGTGGGACGAATCCCACCCTCTATCTGCGCCCGTGTCTGTGGCTGAAGTGCCCTTGAGTGTGGCGGGGTAAGCCGGGGCCCTGACTGCTGTGTGGCGGGGTAAGCCGGGGCCCTGACTGCTGTGTGGCTGTAGGATTTTTCACTGCTGCTTCAGTTTAGAGTATGAATTAAGCTGTGCGTGCGCACACAGTGACAAGAGCCTAGTGAGTGTGCTAATAGTGACATTATCAATTCTTTATTAATGACTAATCTTACAATTAATCTTGTTCACCTTTTGACCAAGGTGATCAGGTTTCTGAGAAGGAAACCAGGGACACTTGGTTTTGCAGTAAAAATATCAATATCTACTGTGTTCATCTTTGTCATAGAAAAAGAGGGGACACTTCTGATTTTCATCTATTTTGATCATACCTTGCATAAAAAGTTGGATTTTCCTCACTGAGTGCGCTATTCTACAACTGCTTTAGGTTCACCTTAAAGACAATGTGACTATCTCTCTCTGGTTCATTGTTTTAGATTTATAGACTCAAATTGTAAATTAGCTGAAGTGTTTTAGTAAATATTCAAATAATCATTATATGTGCCACTAGTAATCCATCCGTCCGTCCATTATCTGTTGCTGCTAATCCTGTGCAGGCAAGCTGGAGCCTATCCCAGCTGACTATGAGCGAGAGGCGGGGTACACCCTGGACAAGTCACCAGGTCATTGCAGGGCTGGCACACAGACAAACAACCATTCACACCGATGGTCAGTTTAGAGCCACCAATTAGCCTAACCTGCATGTCTTTGGACTGTGGGGGGGAAACCCACACAGACACGGGGAGAACATGCAAACTCCATACAGAAAAGCCCTCGCTGGGCTCAGACCCAGGATCTTCTCGCTGTGAGGCGACTGCACTAACCACTACACCACCGTGCTAACCACTACACCACCGTGCTAACCACTACACCACCGTGCTGCTGACACTAGTAATGAACAATATATTTAAAAATGTGCAAAGCACACAGGGTGGTGCAGTGGTTAGTACTGTCGCCTCACAGCAAGAAGGTTATGGGTTAGAGCCCACTAGCTGATGGGGGGGGGGGGCTTTCTGTGTGAAGTTTGTATGTCCTACAAAATGTGAGGCATCTGCTGAAAATTGGTAGATGTTTTGGTCTGGTTTTTTATTTCAGTCTCTCTTTTCAGGTCTGCTGGTCAGGGTTATAAACGGAAACATCTTGGTCACCCTACTTTTGACTGGTCATTTGAAATGAATTGATTCAATCCAAAAACTCACTAACTTTAAAACAAGCAGGTCAATAAATAATAGAACCTAACGGGTCAGGGTTGGGTGTTGTAGGGTTAAGAATAATAGGAGGCCTGGTGGTGTAGTGGTTAGCACTGTCGCCGCACAGCAAGTAGGTTCTGGGTTCAAACCTCACAGCCGACTGGGGTCTCTGTGTGGAGTTTGCATGTTCTCCCCATGCCTGTGTGGGTTTCCTCTGGGTGTTGTGGTTTCCTCCCACAATCCAAAGGCATGCGGATTAGGCCAACTGGCTACTCTAAATTGCCCGTAGGTGTGAGTATGAATGGCTTTCACCCAGTGTTAGACCTGGGATAGACTGGCAAGCTGTCCTGGGTGTACCCTGCCTCTCGTCCAGTGCCACCTGGGATTGACTCCAGCTCACTTGCAATGGATAAGCAGTATATAGAATGAATGAGTAGGAAAAAAATCTGGTACAAGGTCTGCAATTCATTGTCTTGGTTTCTGTTACTGGTTGTGACTTGAAGGTTTACAAGAGGTGATGTGACCGTTCATTCTAATGTACCTTAAAGGAGATACACAGAGCCTTTGATTTTTAAATAAATTTGAGTGGGTAGTATCTCCATCCTTGACTCTTGTATGCTGCATAAATGGGAATAAAAAGTGTTAAAATTGACCGCAAAGTTGTAATTCGAGCTGAGCCAGCCAGCCCTGAGCGCGTGACATCACAGCAGGAACTGGTTTTAAGGCTGAGGCCTTTGACAGCTATAGACAAGTCATATAAATAAATAAAAAAAATTTAAGGTGAAAGTAAGGCCCAATTCTAATTTCTACCCCTTCCCCTTGAAACTGAGCTACAAGGGATAGGGCTTGAAATTCAACCCCTACGTATTGGGATAGCCCTTCATCGATCGCATACGTCATCGCGTACCTCCGTCAGCGTTTACGTTAGCAAAACGCGACCAAATGCATCATTGGCTGCGACCAGCCGCTACAGTCAGAGGCAGAACCAGAAATCTCTGCTGGCAGGGTGTGATTTGTTAACTAACACCACTGAATGGGATATCTTTGGCGCTTCGTGCACCACATCCGACAGAATGAGGTGTCAGAACACTCATGTAAACAATAAAAGCGAGAATAACAGAACAAAACGTACGCAGTCAAGCAACCGAAAACAATACTCACTCCCAAAGCTTTTTAGCAGCAGCTTGGATTTCAGAAATCGCTGCTCATTCTCAGCTCGAAAGCGAATCAAGCGGCATGTTTCCTCTGGATAACAACTTAAAACACGTAAATAATGGAGAAAATACATTTATGACAATCTTTCGCCGCGGGAACCGCCATCTTTCTGAAATCCGCATGAAATCTCGCTGAAATCCGCATGGCATTGTGGGAAATCACTCAAACCCCTTCGTTCGGAGTCAGCTCCAGGAAAATCTCCGTTTGGAGGGGTACAGAAGCCCTACCCCTTCCCCTACCCCTCCGCGTTAACTGGGATTGGGATACCCCTACCCCTTCACGTGAACGCGCAAAATGGAGGGGAAGGGCCAAGGGGTAGGTCCAAGGGGTGAAATGGGATTCGGCCTAAGAAATACCGTTACCAACTTGCTCAACTAAGACTGATTTGACTTCATTGATTGTGGGTCGACTCTCATTAAAACAGGATAGGTGTTATAACTTCTGCAACATACATGTACATGCATCACTGATAAAACACAAAAGGCTAATTAAATAATATCAGATGAACTGAGGTGATCACATTCTGAAGCAAATTAAATAATCTTATACCGGTAACTTAAACACACAATACGGGGGTGTCGTGGCTCAGGTGCAATACCATAAATCCAGCGACCGGGGTTCGATTCCGGCCCGAGGTCATTTCCCGATCCCTCCCCGTCTCTCTCCCCCGCTCATTTCCTGTCTCTACACTGTCCTATCCAATAATAAAGGTGAAAAAAGCCCCCAAAAAAATCTTAAAAAAAAAAAAAAACCACAACACAAGTTACAGTGGGGCAAAAAAGTATTTAGTCAACCACCAATTGTGCAAGTTCTCCCACTTAAAAAGATGAGAGGCCTGTAATTTATCATAAGTACACTTCAACTATGAGAGACAGAATGGGGGGAAAGAATCCAGGAAATCACATTGTAGGATTTTTAATGAATTTAATTGGTAAATTCCTCGGTAAAATAAGTATTTGGTCACCTACAAACAAGCAAGATTTCTGGCTCTCACAGACCTGTAACAACTTCTTTAAGAGGCTCCTCTGTCCTCCACTCGTTACCTGTATTAATGGCACCTGTTTGAACTCGTTATCAGTATAAAAGACACCTGTCCACAACCTCAAACAGTCACACTCCAAACTCCACTATGGCCAAGACCAAAGAGCTGTCAAAGGACACCAGAAACAAAATTGTAGACCTGCACCAGGCTGGGAAGACTGAATCTGCAATAGGTAAGCAGCTTGGTGTGAAGAAATCAACTGTGGGAGCAATTATTAGAAAATGGAAGACATACAAGGCCACTGATAATCCCCCTCGATCTGGGGCTCCACGCAAGATCTCACCCCGTGGGGTCAAAATGATCACAAGAACGGTGAGCAAAAATCCCAGAACCACACGGGGGGACCTAGTGAATGACCTGCAGAGAGCTGGGACCAAAGTAACAAAGGCTACCATCAGTAACACACTACGCCACCAGGGACTCAAATCCTGCAGTGCCAGACGTGTCCAGGCCCGTCTGAAGTTTGCTAGAGCGCATTTGGATGATCCAGAAGAGGATTGGGAGAATGTCAGATGAAACCAAAATAGAACTTTTTGGTAAAAACTCAACTTGTCTTGTTTGGAGGAGAAAGAATGCTGAGTTGCATCCAAAGAACACCATACCTACTGTGAAGCATGGGGGTGGCAACATCATGCTTTGGGGCTGTTTTTCTGCAAAGGGACCAGGACGACTGATCCGTGTAAAGGAAAGAATGAATGGGGCCATGTATCGTGAGATTTTGAGTGAAAACCTCCTTCCATCAGCAAGGGCATTGAAGATGAAACATGGCTGGGTCTTTCAGCATGACAATGATTCCAAACACACTGCCCGGGCAACGAAGGAGTGGCTTCGTAAGAAGCATTTCAAGGTCCTGGAGTGGCCTAGCCAGTCTCCAGATCTCAACCCCATAGAAAATCTTTTGGAGGGAGTTGAAAGTCCGTGTTGCCCAGCGACAGCCCCGAAACATCACTGCTCTAGAGGAGATCTGCATGGAGGAATGGGCCAAAATACCAGCAAGTGTGTGTGAAAACCTTGTGAAGACTTACAGAAAACGTTTGACCTCTGTCATTGCCAGCAAAGGGTATATAACAAAGTATTGAGATGAACTTTTGTTATTGACCAAATACTTATTTTCCACCATAATTTGCAAATAAATTCTTTAAAAATCAATGTGATTTTCTGGATTTTTTTTTTCTAATTTTGTCTTTCATAGTTGAGGTATATCTATAATGAAAATTACAGGCCTCTCTCATCCTTTTAAGTGGAAGAACTTGCACAATTGGTGACTGACTAAATACTTTTTTGCCCCACTGTACATGTATTTATCTAAATGCAGGAAAACTTTTTTTTTTTGTGTATGTATGTGTGTATATATATATATATCTATCTCCATCTCCAAATGAGTCCGCGCTTACCCGTCTGTGTTTTCGCTTCTTGAAGGCTCATTGTTTTTCAAACAACCTGACTTTTCAGTTCTCTGTTCATTCACTTCCATGTAAGGGTGAGATGGCAGCAATATTCAGTTTCGAAATCAGACGGCTGCTCCACTCATTCACTTTTCTTCATACTGCGTAGTCCGCCATTACTGCTGGGCTCAGGTGATTACTAAAACCCGGGATGGAGTGGGATGTCACCGGTTTTAGCAACAACTGCAGGGAAGGTCACTGCCCGAGTGATATGTCCCATCCCGTTCCGTCCCAGGTTTTATAGCAACAACCCTTGGCTCACTCTGGGAGGACTGGTGCAACTGAACTCTCTTTCCTTTTTAAAAATAAATAAATAAATGCTTTTCTTGTTTTCTTTGTTAATGCACCCTCTTTCAATATGGGCTTATAGCCAACGCTCCAACAGATCAGAGGTCTCGTACGAGTCTTCAGTAAAATGTACAGAGCAGAGGAGGGACCGCTTCGTAGGCGCCCAATGTGCCCATGAGCTTCTCACAAAACGGGTCCAAATCTTTGCAGTTTGAACATTCTTGGGCCATGAATGCAACGTAAATCCACCTTCTGTCGTGTTGCTGCACCCGCCAGCAACATGTCTACGTGGCATGGCGATAAATTGGCTCAAAATGGTGGATTGGAGTTGCAGTCAGCTCCGTGTTTTAGTATAGCGGAAATGGTGACGAGTCCGATAGACTTCCTGCTGTGACGTTACGGACATCGAGGTCATTCACTCAGACCGCTACCTAGGCCATGCTTTTAAAAAAAAAATCCGTTTCCTGTCCACCGGGTGAGCAAAAAAATTTTCAGTCGGGAGGGAGGGATTTATTTATTTATTTTTATATATCTATGGATGAATAAGAAATCGCAATGCTGTGTTTGCTTTTTCTTTCAGTACTTTTTATTACAAAAGCAGACACATTTAATAAAATGACAGTTTAATCAACTGAAACTTGTACACAAATTTTGTTAGCATTTTAAATGCTGACTGCAACATTTGCAAAACTTTTACAAAGGTACATAAAAGGTCCGACACACGGACTTTTTGTAGTTCTAAATCGACCATTAGGCCTAGCTCGGATGAAATTACACTATTAAAATGATCACTGAATGATTTTGTTTTTCTGAATCTTTATTTTGTTGTTCGCTAGAATAACATTTTGCGATTTCACACTTAAGCAAAATTTAAAACTCCGGATCTCCTTCCTTCATGGTGGCTGCCGTTTTTTTGTGCCGCACGGCGCATGCTCAGAGCTGATTCAGTTCAGAGTGCGCGCGTGCACTCGGCGGAGGCAGTAGTGTGTCAGAGGGAACAGAAGCAGAGAACGCTTATTTTGTCTCCGGTAAACCAGTCTTCTCTCGTTCAATTATGTGCTGGCATCAGAAGACACCGTTGGTTGTAAATGAAACCAAACTGAGTCGTTGGAGTGTATTTTCATACACAAATGGAGAAATGTTCGCTGAGTGTTTGTGTAGCCACCACTGCAGACCGTTGTCAATTCATAGCATGCTCAGTTGCGTGAATGTGTCATGCACTGAAAATAAGAGATTTACAAGCCAGGAACGCCTCATGATGCAATACGCAAGAAAAGAAGATTTACTGCCATTTTACTTTTGTATTTGAGTAAAGTGAATAAATAAATGGTCTGTGGAAAATACATTTAACCCTGGGAACTGCGTGCACAGGAGTTTATTTTGTGTTTACTCCCCCCGGCTACTTATTTGTCATGGCTGGCTAGTATGAGCCTTAGTGGAAAGCCCTGGGAATGTGTAAATGTCAAGTTCGATTTTAGATTTACGAACCCGAAAAAAAAAATGTTGAAAAACCGGCGTTTAAAAAAAAAAATTCAACCGCACAAACGGCACTCACCCGGCCAGTGGACCGGAAACAGAACGTTTTTTAATAATGGCCCTATATGAGTCACTTTAATTGAAAAATTACTATATTAGATTTGTTAACGCTTAACTATTCCTGTGCCACTCTTGAGGTTTCAAGGCATTTATCAACGAAAGTGAGGACATGGTTCTGTGTATATGCTTTAAGTACTGCAAATAGAATTACAATCAGTTTCACCATCAAGAAACTTAAGTGCCTTCTTACAGTGCTTGCTTAAAGGTCTCATTGCATCGTCTCTTCATTAATTGTGCGGTGGTCTCTAGTATGAATGAATGCCCTGTGAGCCGGTTTTGGTGAAAAAAAAAAAATGCTGTGGTTCTCCTGTTTCAGGCTGTTCTAGTTTGGTGGAGGAGTGGGTGGCGGGAGAACGACAGGATTTTAGCTCTTACTCATTAATATTCATGACATGTAAACGTGTTAGCTCTGATTGGCTAACAGCACTGTGACGCTACCTCCAGTGGGTCAGAACAAGCGGATGTGGGTGTCTTTTTGTAAAAACTGTTTTGATTGGCTATTATGGTCTCGACATCAATGTTTTGACCAATAACAATGTAGATAACACAAATTTTACATCACATTCAACGAGATTTAAACGAGACTAAAGATAGTGACTTACAAATGTGTAAACATTGTTGGAGTTAATAAAGTTTGAACAGCATGAAGGAACACACCCCAACCCCCCGAAATTAATAAAAAAAAAAAAATTCCCAACGGATTTGGCATAATATAAAAAGGTCGCTTTTTTTTACTCAGAAAAAGTTGAAATCCACTGAAAAGCGGGAAACTCTCATCCCTGCCTAGCTTGTGACCATGTCATGCATGCTAACGTGCAGAATATGAACATGCTATTTTGTAACAAAAACCTTCAAACAAAAAGTTCATGTTTTACTTACAGCTTGTGAGCTGGTGGTCGACAGATCCAGGTATTTAAAAACAACCTCGAAGCAAAACCACTACTGAAGGCACCGAAGTTTGAAAAGTCACTGTGGTTGAAAAGATCAGAACACAGTACTAACATTGCATTATACTTCACTGATGGTGTTCCAAAGATAAATTCCAACCATTTCTTTTTCACCTCTTCTGTCTTGCAACGTTACTCTGCTTAGGTTTCGTTTCTGTCGGCGGCTCCAGCCCGACTTTGGACGCTCGTAACTCGGGCAGGGGAGGTCCCAGCCTCCCCAAACTTGGCAGCCAGCGACCTCTGCCTTCTCCCCAACGAACCAGCACTGCCAGGGCGAGCTAGCCCCGCACCTCGGGACGTAATTCGCCCCGAGGCGAGCCGTGGCGCTCCGCTTAGGTTTCGTTTCTGTCTGCGACTCCAGCCTGACTTTGAACGCTTGTAACTCGCGCAGGGGAGGTCCCAGCCTCCCCAAACATGCAATGTTGATGTGTTACTGCCACAAATAACACAGGCACGAACTTGTTGAGACATATTTTCAGCTTGCTGTGAGGTCCTCTTCGTTAGCTACTGATGAGATGGGCTCTGCTATCTCTCCTCACACTTAAATCTGAACTTTCTTCCCGTGGGCAGTCGCAAGCCAAGGTGGGCGAGGCCATGAATACTAATTTTCGAAGTGACATAACTTCGTATGGCTTTTTCTGATCCGCTCGTTTTTCCGACTATTTTGTTTCATAAGCTAATACAGGGAATGGGAGTAGAATTACATTTTCACATGCAGCATGCATATGCAACTCGGAGTGAACTATGGTATTTCAAAAAGAGCCAGTATTAAATGTTTTTGGTGGAAGGGCACCTTTAAATCATTTATTTTTTGCATTCTGGAGAGATGTTTCTCATTTTGGGGGGAGGAACATGTTAACTGGGTTTCTCAGTATGGCACTTCAATCCTTATTTCTCAATCCAGTTCCCAGGTTCACAAGGATTCATCACATGCTAGAAGCAGTCCTCCGATTCCTCATGTGTGGTTGTGGAGAGTCAGGTAAAGTCAGTTTTACACAAAATTAAACCGGTAGAGTAACTCTCATGGATCTTATTGACACTTGGTTTTAAAATCTACCTTGGGTAATCAGATCACAAGTGGACAGCGTTGTTAAAAGAAGTATAACCAACCACATGCATAGTGAGCCAACCACTTCCTCAGATTGAGATGCTTTACAGTAGACTTGTCCTACACTTAGTAGGATGACGGTGGTTACATTTTGACAACCACGGCCATGTGATTGGCTGATTGAATGAATGAACAGGTGTTTCTCTTAAAGTGGCAGGTGAATGTAAGTAGTTTGTCTGAAAGGCATTTAATAGTTAAAAGGGTGTGGGTTTTATTTATTTATTTTGCTAAATGTCAAATCCCATTGCACTGAGCATGTAAGACACCAGGAAGGACACAGAACACTAATGTTATACCTTATTGCACTTGTATTAGAAATAGGAAGCCATTTGTGTTGGGTCTCGCCCATTTTTAAATGAATGCTACATTTGGAGGTGCTAAATATCCTTAACAAGAGAACTTCAGAGGGTAAATAATGAGAACGTTAAAGCTTATGATAAAATGTTATTGCCGCCTTGTGGTTTTCTGTGCAGTTGGCACAAATGAGAACAATTATTGGCCTTTTGCTGTGTTGAACATGAGCCAAGCTTAACCTGTAACTGACTAAAATATTTTTACATTGGCTACATTATCCTCCTTTAGTTTTGTCTAACGCTAAAAACCGTGGAAGTCAATTTGAAACAATGAGTCTGTCTCTTGATGCGTCATTCAGGCCTACTTGTATATTGGGGACCACTGGAGACCTTCTGTCCATTGTCGGTCCCCAAAAAACAAAGTATTGAAAGGCTACAGCTGTGTAATTTTGTGTCGATTGTCTTGTCGCAAATGTTCCTGTTTTTGTTAACAGGGGAAGATCAGGTTCATCATCCTGTGCAGGAAGCAGCAAGTGCCTTGGAAATGCCTATAAACCAGAGTTCTGTAAGACCCTGGTACTGAAGAATGTTCTTCCTGATGCATCACCCTGCTACCCAACAATGAACCACTGCAGAACAAGGACACTCGACGTTGTTATCCAGGTTGCAGTGCAGACATCGGAGTCCTCTTATTACATGTGGCTTCTGACTGTTCCACGCCTGCAAACTAATCACTCGAGTTACTTCCATCACCGACAAAACTGGAAGAATCGGTGCTTCCAGGTGAATCCTCAAAACTTGGGTAGAAAAAATGGTGCTTTATGGATGTCCTTGTCCTCAGGGAAATATGTGGTTTCACTGGAATGGCTTACTGGCTGACCCCTCTGCTTCTTTGTAAATTAAGCGTTTTGTGGAAAATGGCTCTTCTGATTTATTCTCAGAAAATGTGATGAGTAACGGTAAAGACATCTTTAATTTTACTTAAAATCCCTGTAAATATATTTAATGGACGAAAAGCATTTCTCATGAGCTCCCAAAGTAAGAGATCATTATTATGAAAAAATAATGCCCAGTTCTCTTTACTGTTACCCTATAGAGTAATGGTAAAGACAACACTGGGTAACAGTAAGGACCTTTCATGGCATTTTTGGGTCACTGAGTACAGAAAAAAAATATGCATTTATTACCCCATCCTAACTTGCTACTTGGCTAACTAAACTTTTAACATGTAGTGTCATCATCATTTGGGAGTAACCACAAAATCAGTTAATTTCCCTGACATCTCAATTTCATATTTACCTGATCAATATCCTGGATTCCAACATTCATGCACCAGTGTTTTTTAAACTGCTCTGTTGAATTCTTTCTTAAAATACATGTATAATAGAGGGCCAGGATTATTGGCTTGTTTTTTTTGTGGGGGGGACTTCGTTTAAAACTCACATTTTCTGAGGATGGCCCAGAAATGCATTTTGCATTTTTATATTACTATTTTTACACTGCATATAATTTTATACTGCTTTTCTTAATGTTGCTTGCAAACTTGTGCCTACATATGAAGGACAATTTGACATAAGAAAATGGCCTTATCAAATTGCCTTAATTCTTAGCACTTTGAGAAGTGTGCGCACATCACTGTGTCCAAAATCATGACTGTCAGGTGGGGTGGGTTTTTTTTTTTTTTTGGGGGGGGGTGCAGGATATGTGCAACATGTCTGGTGACGTGTGCCAAATTATGTCAACAGCTGCTGACACCAGTGTCTGAAATGGATATTCTGGATCATGAAGAAAAGTCATGTCTCGCAACGAGCAACAGAAAAGCTCTGATGGATTACTGAGAACTCTAAGCAGAGACTTTTATTTGAAAGCATTGGGCTACTGATCAAAAAAGTTGAGCGCTCAAACCCCAGCACCATGAAATATCAGCGTATTAAACAAACTGTAAAGGTACCAATGACCCTCTATCAGGGATATTCATCAGGGTCTAGTTAAATGTTTCTTTACAAACATCTTGGGTAAGAAACTTAACATTACTGTTGCCTCTTTTTGACCAACGGGGAACAGGTTCCGTTCTTGCTTGCACACCAAAATTTGAACTGTTGGGAGCATTTTGACCAAAAATTAATTTTCAGAACCTGTGCAATAGAATGAATGCAATGGGGGAGGATGTAGCTACAGCATGGAGCTAGCCTTTGGAGGGCCCCCCCCAGTTTTACTTTGTCAGCTCATTTGTCTGGTTGAATTGTTTTGGGTTTGTTTTTTTCCTTGGTTGTTAAGTATCTGCAATAACGGAACAAAAGTTAACGGATAATCAATACACTCTACCGTCTTGCTACTATGGTTTACTTATGTGGTGCAGCGCCTTCTGTTCATGACGTGTCCTGGATTGCAACGGTTCTGGTCAAAACTGGTGAAGGCATGGGCTGGTATTTGAGCTGGCACCAAGGTTCAAAGAATCCTGAACGGCTCTGGGTCAAGAACCCATTCCCTCTTGGTTGAAAAGGGGTATATATGGTGGCAGCTGTTGGCCTTTTAATGGTTTTACCATTTAATAATTAGTTCATTAGTGTTTTAGTCTGAGACTAGGCAGGAAAATTTTTTTTAAACAGCTATCAAGTTATCGATTATACCTTTCACAACTGGACATTGCGCACATCTTCAAATACAGTGTATGGAACAGTAAATGTCCATTTTCTTTACATGCACTTGATCTCTTACTGTCTGCTTTTTTTTGCACTTTATCATTGCAATTTCATTCTTGCACTTTCTTTTTTTTTTTTTTAAATGCATCTTGTACATTGTACATGTAACTTATTAGACAACTTGGATCTGTAACTGGAGCAGTTGTTTCTGTAAAAATTTCTATCATGGATAGAAGAGTAAGGTTATTTCTTTCAACGGCCCACAAAGTGACATGCTTCTACAAACTATATTACTTATAGTTTAAGTAATGGCTGTTTAAAGTCAGTTTTACCCATAATGATTGTCAGATTCTTTCAAAATAAATTGATGCATTCAAATGGGGGAAATTATTCCTTTATTTTGTACTGACAACTGAAACCTGTTACTACTATTAATAATAATAAATTAGTAAATAAAATGACTAACAGATCCTTCTACCCTGGGTACGAGTAGAACTGTTTCCTACACTACTTAAAGCTCACTGCAGTCCTTAAACCTGTTCATTTCTTTAGGTAAAGAAACCCCAGTGCACCCTTGTAGTTTAAGATTAATGAAAATTAAAAAAAATTTATGGTAAAATGCAGGGTTGCCCCCCCCCACACACACACACACAGTGTAGCCACTCAATGTTATGAGTTGCCTGTTTATTAGGTACACCTCACCAATACCTTTTTATAGGTTTCCAGAATGAACAGAAAACAGTAACTGTTTCTGAGCACACACTGGTTACGTAGGAAACACTTTATTCCCCTTGACCCTGAGACTGACCCTATATTATGTTCGCTTGTTTTAGTTGTTAATGTACAGGTTTCCTGCTGACATCTGTATTTAAGAAATGACCAAGTATAATATTGTCGTCTCATTTGTTGAACTGGCTTCTCTTTATCTACTTTTAGGACTTGTGTGAAAATCTGATGGTGTTTTCGGTCATATTTATACAGAAAGATAAAAAAAAAATTCTAAAGGGTTCACAAACTTTCAAGCACCACTGTATGAACGTGAAAGAAATGAACTTTATAAATCTCTCAGAAGGGTTAATCATAATTTCACATCAGTCAGATGGATCAAATGGCTGAAAGATTCAGAAATAGCTAAAAGAATCCAAGTGCGTGTTTCCCCTCTCCTTTTATCGCCTGTTTCACACTCCAGCCCAGGCGGTGGCGGTAATGCACCTTAAGTTGGTTTGCCAACCGCGATAAAACCTTGAAGAGGAGGAACCACGTCATTTTGGTGGGAAAGCTGCACGCGGAGTGATTCATTCATTTTGTGAACAGCACGAATTTAGGATTTTTGTAGCAATAAATATATGGGATGAAGTTGGATTGGTTTATTAAGTTTTGTGAGTTTAAGGGGTTGAAGATGTGTCTGTGGAGTGCATTTTGGATGCTACGTTTTGTATTTACTTTATTTGAAAAGCAGAAACAAAACAGATGACAGTGATGGGCCGTTCTTTTGCTTTGAAGGCAAGTTACAGCATAAAGTACTTGGTTTGCAGTGATGGTGTTGGGTATGTTTTAGGGATGTCCCGATCCGATCACGTGATCGGAAATCAGGCCCGATCACGTTGTTTCAGACTCAATCGGAATCGGGCATTACCTCCGGATCAGGGATCGGATATATATCTATATATTCTCATTTTTAACACATCAATAGCTATGCGTTGGCACAGAGTGAGACCAGACCTCTTGTCTCAACACAGCAACATCAACGCGTGCGGCATGACATCACTTTGTAGCAGACATGCTATTGGTTATTGGCTGCCTGTTGCCAGCAAAGTTGAACACGGAAGCAGTTTGAAGCGGAAAGCAAAGCATGTCTGCGGTGGGGCAGTATTTCAAAGTTGATGACAACAACATTGCCATAGCAAACTGTGAAATATGTAAAGTTGGAATTTCAAGGGGTGGACAGGAAAGGGCCGCATTTAATACGACAAACCTGATACGGCACCTGAAAAAACAAACACCCGACACAATACAGCGAGTTTACACAGGCAATGCAGCCAAATACGACTCAGCTCACGCTGCAGGAGAGTTTAAAAAGGAAAGAAAAATGCCCTGTGAAAGCGCAAAGGCACAGGAGACCATAGCCAAGATAGCACAGATGATTGCAATGAGTGACGTGCCGTTCGCCTTTGTAGAGAACCCTGGGTTTCTTATGGTTATGCTGGGCTGCCAACTCTCACGCAATGAGCGTGAGACACACGCATTTGATTGTCTTCACACGCTCACATGCCATACCTCTAATTTCTCACGCTAGAAAAAAATCTAGTTTATCTATCTGATCTAGGCTACCCATTGTGTCGCGCCAACCACTTGCGATTGATCAATTACGCCTTACGCACGGCTAAACAGGCAGAGAGGTGTTCCCTTCTGTACACACTCCCCTATGGTAAGTGGCGCATCTAATGATGCTGCACTCGCCGGAAGTTGGATAATTGCCTACCGTCAATTTAGAGGAGGGAGAAGAAGGTATCCGAGTTGAAGACGGGTGTCTCAGACACGTTTGTACATATGCACGCCAATGTGTAGTGTTACTTGCGTAATTATGAACTTATATAAAGTTTCTTAATTGTTTTAGCCTATAAGTGCTGTGAGAATATTTAATGCCATATCGAGAGCTGTGTACTAGGCATGCTAAATCATTATAGGCCTGCTGCCGTGCCACAGCCTCTATCTTCCCCAACAAGCAGCACGGGAGAGCACCTCCTTAGTGTAACCGCTGTCTGCGTTGTGTTGTGTTTCTGTGACAAAGGCCGACACTTTCTCACTGTTTGAATGCACTTTTATTGCCTGTAAGACAGCAAGGAAACCCACTGGTTGGTCACGTTCATATATAGCAGTTTCTCGGCACAGCGTGGGCTCAATCCTCACGTACTGGTACTGAGGTGACGTCACAGCCAGTATTTATATGCTGAGGGGAGCCATGGCAACCAGTGAGTGTCCATGATACATATTGTATGTAACAGCAAATCTGATTGCTTGTCACTGTGTCAAGTGGAATCAACAGCTAAAATCTGTTACACTCCCCCCTGCTGAATTCCACTTACACACAAAACAAAAACAGGCAAAGAAAGAAAAGGAAAAAAAAAAAAGAGAGAAAACAAACAAACATCTAACCAGGTGAGTGACACATCAGGCACTGAACATAAGCGCAACCCCGAACAATAAAACAACAAAGAAAACAAAACAAACATCACATATAAGAATATATACAGTATACCTCAGAAAAAAAACGACAGAGGAAGCCAACACCGTGAAGTCACATGTAACCCAGTCAGGAGACTATTCTCTGAAAGAATTAGAGGAGAAAGAGGCTGGCCAAACCCCCAAAACCATCTTGGGTAAACATGCCTGTTACATGTCTAATACACAATGTGACCCCACAGACCCTCAGTAAAAAAATGACAGTCAGGGATACAAGCATGAGAAACCTTGCCCTGTATCTACTAAGCTAACCCCACCCACACAGGAGTAAGAAAAGAAGAAAAGAAAAAAAAAAAAAAAAAACATTTCACATCTCAAGTAATCAGTTGCACCATTAACAACATATCGAGCAGTTAGGAAGGCATATCTCCCCTCCCCGTTGTCGAACAGAACCGAACCATTCATGAACACATTAGAGAGAATTTATTCAAACTCTTAGTACATCCCTTTGAACACTATTGAACCACCTATCAGTTTACCCTTATCTTTTGGTCCATAATCTCAATAAGCCTAGTCACAGGTCTAAGCAACCTCCCTGCCCTAGACCTAATACTACGCGATGGTTCGTCTGGTGGAACTGGAGCAGGAGCATCATGCAGCATAGGAATGTGGTCACTTGACCCAGAAACAATAGCCAAGGCAGTGCAAGATCCATCACCCTGGCCAGATCCCATGTTACATGACTCAGAGACTGGCTGCTGGGGGTCCTGAGATTTAAGTCCCACTAAAGCAGGTGAAGGGAGTGGATCACCCTGACAGCTGAGTTGACCAGAGCCACCATCGTGTGACTGAAGCAAAGATGTGCAGTGTGCTGGGTATCCTGACATTGGCCATCAACCTCCCCACCTTGGTCACCAGACCCCTCGGAAGGCAACTGAGAAACCCAAACTTTGGTTCTGTACTCAGCTGCATCTGTCAACATGTCATCATCCATAAAAACATCACCTCCTGCCACACGTGGACAATCAGAAACAGAGGAGACAGAAAAGTCCTGCTCGTCTAAAGAAACTGTGTCGGGGAGTGGCAGAAAGTTAACTGGTGTTATCAGGTTGCGGTGGACTGTTTTCACATCACCGGTCGAGTCATGCTGAATTTTGTAGGTGTGACTGTCAGCATTCACCCCGATGACAAGGTAAGTGGCATCCTCCCAACGGTCAGCAAGCTTGCGTTTACCACGTTCACCCTTGTTGGCCAACAATACCTGATCACCGACTTCAACAGGAGCTCCCCGGACCCTTCGGTTGTATAGTTCAGCATGTCTCCTCAACTGTTTGGAAGCTGAGGCTTGCGCAACCCCCATAGCCTCCTTCAGACTCTGCCTCAGAAACTGAACATACTCATCATAGCTCACAACCTCCGGGACATTCAAGACAGAGCTGAAAGCCAGGTCAATGGGCAGCCTAGGTGTCCTCCCAAACATCAGAAGAAACGGAGTATACCCTGTGGTCTCGTGGATGGTGCAGTTGTAGGCAAATGTGAGAGATTTCAGTGCCTGAGGCCACCTATGCTTTGACCTTGGTGGCAGTGTCCGAATCATGTTCCCCAAAGTCCTGTTCATCCTCTCACATGAGCCATTGCCCATGGGATGATATGGCGTCGTATGGGATTTCTGAACGCCTGCAAACTTCAAAAGATCAGCAATAAGGGCACTTTCGAAATTGGCCCCCCTATCCGAGTGAATTAATTTTGGAAACCCATAGACACAAAAGAAGTTATGCCACAATTGGTGGGCTACAGCCTTGGCAGATTGGTTCGGGCACAGAAACGCATTAGCCATCTTCGTGAAATGGTCAGTGACCACAAGCACGTCTAATGACCGGTTCTTTGAGTCCTCCGCACACCAAAAGTCAATACAAACAAGTTCGAGAGGTTCCGTCGTTACAATGGTTTCCAGTGGTGCTCTCACTTCTGGCTCAGGGGTTTTGCTCAGCACACACCGCCTGCAGCCCTTCACATGTTCCCTTACCTCCTTTTCCAGGCCCGCCCAGTAGAAGCGCTGCCTAGTAAGGTACAAAGTCCGCTGTTGACCCTGGTGACCGGCCTCATCATGGACCCCCTCCAGCACAAGTGTTTTCAGGGAAGCAGGTACCACATAGAGAAAAGATTTGGTCTTTGTAACAGGGCTCTTGGACACGCGATACAGCACGCCCTTCCGCATGCAAAGCTTATCCCAACACTTCAGGAGATGTAGGACACCAGCTGGCTCCAGAGCACGTTCTCTCCTAGATGGTCGCTGCCCCCTTTCCACAAAGATGATCACCCTGCTTAGCACCGTGTCAGCCCTCTGCTTATCCATCAGCTGGTCATGAGACAACACATCAGTCCCAGCCAGTTCCACTGGCAACACTGCCTGTGGAAGCTGTGGCAGCAACAATGCATGAGGTGTCACTGAGCCTTCCTGCAACTTGTGTGACTGCAGAACAGCCGCCACTTCCTGACTCGCCAGAGCCCCGGGCTGGACAACAACAGCACACTGGCAGCCAACAGAAGGCCCCACAACAGAGTTCTTCTCAAACGGATGGGTAGACCACCAGAACACATCCTGCACCTGATCTTTACAAACAGCATCAGCCTTGGCCAGCAATGTTTCATAAGCCACTCTCGTTAAGCGATGGAGTGCACTTGAATGAACAAAGGGCTCTCTGCTCAAAGCGTCTGCGACAATGTTCTTGGGTCCCGGGATGTATTTTATGTCAAATCGGTATGGTGCCAGTTTGGCGACCCACCTCTGTTCGCATGCATCAAGTTTAGCTTTGGACAAAATATACGTCAACGGATTATTATCCGTCCAGACTGTAAATGGGTGTCCTCTCAGCCAATGATGGAATTTGTCGCAGACTGCCCATTTCATGGCAAAAAACTCTAACCTGTGCGCAGGGTACCGCGACTGTGCATATGAGAGCGATTTGCTAGCGAAAGCAATTGGCCTTGCCACTGTGCCCCCTTCCGGCACCTGTGACAGGACTGCTCCAAGGCCATTACTGGATGCGTCCACTGAAAGAAGGAAAGGCTCCCCAAAATTTGGATGAGCCAAAACCACCTGATCAAGCAGAGCCCGTTTCAACAGATGAAAGGCCTGTCTGCACTCCTCAGTCCAGTCTGTGGCCACCAGCTTCCGCTGGGGAGGCCGTCCCTTTTTTCGCTTGAGGTGGGGACTCTTAGGTCCAACAGTGAGACCGAACAGCGGTTTGGCTATTGAGGAAAAGCCCTCAATGAACTGCTGGTAGAAAACCACCATTCCCAGAAAAGATCGTATTTTCCGCGGTGATGCGACCCCTGTACTGTCTTCCATAAAGTCCTCCTCAGTCAGGGCAGTAATTGCTCGCACCTTTTCAGGGTCCGTAGTGATGCCCTCTGCACTCACGATGTGGCCAAGGAACCTTACAGACCTCTGCAAGAAATGACATTTCTTTGGAGCCAGTTTCAAATTGTGGACCTGAAGACGCTCAAAGACCATTCCCAGTCGTTCCAATGCCAGCTCCTCGGTCGGAGCAAACACAAGGACATCGTCCAAGTAGCAAAGGAGACTCAAAAAATTCTGGTCCCCAAAGATGGACAGCATCATCCGCATAAAGGTGGCGGGGCTGTTGCACAGGCCCTGTGGCAGGCGGTTGTATTCGTACAACCCAAATGGCGATGTAAAAGCCGTATACCTCTTGTCATCTTCATGAACCTCAACATTGTAGTAACCAGATGTGAGGTCCATGGTAGAGAAAAAAAACATTGCCACCCAGTGCCGCCAGAGCATCAGCCTGATGAGGTAACGGATGAGCGTCCTTGATGGTACGGGCATTTATCCAGCGGAAATCGGTACAGAGCCTCAGGTCCCCTGACTTTTTCCAAATGAGGACCAAAGGTGATGCAAAGTCACTGCTGGACTTTCTTATGATCTCTCGTTCTTCCATCTCATCCAATACTTGTCTGAGTTTCTCGTACTGGTTGGGTGCGACACGTCGGTATGGTAACCGAAAAGGTCTCTCATCACTGAGTCTAATCCGGTGAACACAGCCTTTAGCCTTTCCACAGTCCAATCGATGTCTAGAAAAGATGGACTGGTACTTAGCAATCAGCTCGACAAGTCTCTCTTTACAAGAAGTAGTCACATCACAAGAATCCAAATCAATATCAGCAAGCCCCAGGTCATGCAAGATTGAGGTACCTCCACCATGAGGTCCACTGGGACTGCCATTCCCATCACGACAGTCTGGGAAGCTTGAATCATCAGACGTGAGATGGGAGTCTTCTCCATCAACAGTAACATTACCTGACTTCTGCACCTGTTGCTGGATAACGCACTGTGCATCGTCATGCACATCAGAGCAGTCAAAGTCCTCCAACTCTATACAGGGATAGACATCAGCGAGCTTGGCATTTCGTCTCAGTGTCACAGGCTTATCAAAAGGATTTATCACTTTAAGGGGCAGCCAACCATCACCACGAAGCAATGCCATGGTCCTCCCTACCAACACAGACTGTGGGCGTGACCTGGCAGCAGTAGGTTCCATGATGACAGCGCTGCCGACTGAGATGTTGCCAACATTCTGAAGCCGACCCCAAACCAAATGTTCACTTAGAGGATCAAGAGTCACGGCCGTCTTTATCCTCACTGTTCCCACTTTGTCGGGGATGTCACTGCCTGACCACACCTCCACATTAGCCAACAGGCTCAGCAGCCTACGTTGCTCAACTTCACTGCGGTCAGACGCAGTCATGTGGCTCAAAGCGTCCCTCGACGCTTTCAAGCGTCGAATCAGGTATTTCAAGAGATTACTCCCCACAATGAGATCGTCATGTTGTGTAGCAACCACAAATGTTGGAACAATCACAGGGAAGCCGAACAGCTCAATCTCCAGATCACAAATTCCCAAGGGTTTGGTCTGTGACCCACCACAACCAACCAAAACCACATCTGTGGGCACCAGAGAAGGGCTCTTCATCGCTCCCTCCTGTGACAGCCACTGCAAAACCCTGGAACTCAAGCTGCATGCCATCGAACCACTGTCGAGCATAGCATTCACATCAACTTTGTTACCAATCAGTGCTTTAGCATGGAAGAGCTCATCATAAGGTGCAATTCTCTGTGTGTTCTGCAATATGACTTTACTCTTTAGCTCTTCACATACACTCTCATAAGATTCCAAATCATCATTTTCTGTACTGGGGGGATTCACTACTGGCCCAACACTTGCCCCCCCCTAAATGTTGGCCCTCTCGTTTCCCTCTTGCTGAGTGGTGTGTTTACTAGTAGCAGCGCCCACTGGCTGAGGCATGACAGACTTTGGACATTCGGCACGTGTGTGGCCAGAAGCATAACAAAGGAAACAGAGATGGTTGGACCGGCAATGAAAACGAGTAGTATGCCCCTTGTCCCCACACACTTCACATGACAGCGAGGGTCGCGCTCTGTTTCTGGGCCCTCCCTGTGACTGACGTCCTGGCCTGTCATAGTACGGAGTCTGGTGGGGCCCCTGCACTAGAATATGTTCCAACATGCTGAGAATACGGTCCAAAGGCTCAGCAGACTCCTGCAGTGACTGGCCTAATGCTGGGCCTGTGTTAGTGTTGCAAGCAGACTTACCAGTTGGTAATGGCAAATGGGGAGCAGGACTGATGTCTTGGCGCAACACAGCTACAGCAGTGGTACTCTTAAGCCGAGAAGAGTGCCTCTTATCCCTCCTGTGTCCAACCAGTGTCTCGTGGACCTCAGCAGCAGTCCACTGCTGTAGCGGCTTGCACCTGAATATTAGGGACAGTTCAGCATCAGGGCAATGTCTGATAAACATAGTAGTGAGTTCCTGTGAAGGATTATCCATTGATTTATTCTGTCTTTTCAGACAGTCCTCAGTCACTTCCATAGTTTTGTTCAACCTGAGCCAATACTCAAAAGGATCCTCACCAGAGAATGGCATGGTGGCATAAAAAATCAGCAAGTGGCATGATAGAGGAAACTGTGTCACTGAAATGTTGCTTCAAAATGTCAAAAATGGGACCTGGGCCATCAGACAGAACAAGAAAGGGGTTACTGCGAAGGCCCACTTTAACCACCTCCCTCGCCCTCCCCATCAACCTGTTCCTGACCTCCTCAGCCTGCTCTGCTACAGGTACTGCCTGCTTCTTGAGATATGCCATGACCACTGCTTCCCATTCATGTACCGTATAGGCATCCAAGCCATCCCCCTTAAAGCATACTGGCTCTTTGACTTCAGACTTCACCACCCAGTTTGTGAAAGAAGAGTCTGCCCCCCCCTGAACTGGATGTATTACCAGCAACGTTATTACCTGCTCCACTACCAAGCTGTGATGTAATGCAGGAGGCAATACTCTCTCCAATAGACATGCCAATTTCCCTAGCTATGCCTGCAATAATATGGACTGAAGAACTGCCCTCATATGCACCAGGCAAGTCAAGCCCAGCACAGCCAATTCGAGGCGGATCAGTGAACCCATCATCAGTATTTGAAATGTTTTCAAGAGCTGGCATAGGGGTGAACGTGACAGGTGTAGACTGAAACCTAGCCCTACCCACAGGTGTTACAGGAGTGTACCTTAACGCACCCCTCCCCCTGCCAACACCAAAGTCCATGTTCAATATGGAAAACACAAGCAAGAGAAAAAAAAAAAACCACACCACCACCAAGATGCCTGTATATACACAGTATATAAAAAAAATTCACTTGACCCACTCCCAAATGAAAACAGTATAGACAAAACAACAGAAAATAGGAGTGGCATGCGTAAAATCACTGAGACCCCAAATTTACCAGGCCCAAAACAAAAGGAAGCCAATTAGGACAAAAAAACAAACAAACATTTTTTTAAAAATTAGATTTCAAGTAGCAAGGCACACAGCCAATAAAACAAAACACACACACAAAAAAAAAACCAAATCAGCTCCATCGGGGAAAAACAAACAAACAACAAAAAAAATGCCACTCCAACAGAACAGGTTATACAGTCATTTATAAATGAAACAACAAGACTGCTCAGACCTGGTAAATGATCTGGCTGATATTTCACCCCAATGAGTTGCAAAATGAACAAAATAAAAATAAATGGGCGTTCAAATCACTCACAGGTGAGACAATGCGTCAATATTCCCACCCCAGCGAGGAAAGCAACCCCTGCTGCAACACGGATGTGATTACCGCCCCACCTGCTGGCGAAAAGCAGCACTGCGCCCAATAAACAGCCCACTGCGTCAGTGACTCGTTAGCAACTGCGGTAGTTTTCTCCGGGAGCATGCGGTCACTCTCCCGACGTGAAGACTCCCGGAGCGCGGTCACGGCACCATTGTAACCGCTGTCTGCGTTGTGTTGTGTTTCTGTGACAAAGGCCGACACTTTCTCACTGTTTGAATGCACTTTTATTGCCTGTAAGACAGCAAGGAAACCCACTGGTTGGTCACGTTCATATATAGCAGTTTCTCGGCACAGCGTGGGCTCAATCCTCACGTACTGGTACTGAGGTGACGTCACAGCCAGTATTTATATGCTGAGGGGAGCCATGGCAACCAGTGAGTGTCCATGATACATATTGTATGTAACAGCAAATCTGATTGCTTGTCACTGTGTCAAGTGGAATCAACAGCTAAAATCTGTTACACTAGCACACGTTTACATGGATTAAAGTTTTCTGTCGTGTGACGGATTTTCGTCAACTGAACTCTCCCAAGGCCAAATGTGAGGTCGGTGCTGATCCGAGGAGAATTAAAATGACGGGTGGTTGGGTAGAGATTGGGTTATAACACTGATGTGTTGCAACACCATCAACTATCAGCAGGGTTTATTTAACTTTTTTGTTTTTGAGCCATGCTTTGTGTCGTTCATTTCCTATGTTTGATCATGTTTAAACGTTCGCTGTCTACGGTGCGGCATTAAAAAAAACATGCGCTGTCAAAATTGGCAAAATACATTCCCATGTGCTTGGCGTGCTTGTGCCTGACCATTTCTGTTTTGTATTAAATTAAAGCTTGCCAAAATGACTCAGTTCAAACTTGGACATACAGAAATGGAGCATGTTTAAAAAAAAAAAAAACGAAAAAATAAAGCCCGGAAAGCCCGCTCCTCTGCTGCAGCCAGACTTGAAGACCCGACGGTGCAATGCTTGCAGACTGTCAGAAGTAATTAGACCTAAATTTATAACTAACAAATCAGCAGACGCCCCAACAATTATTATTTTCGTTAGGCCAATGTGTAAGGTATGTTAGAACTGTGCCTTATAGCCTACGTTATATCACAATTTAAAGGATGTTTGAGGAGTTGGAGGCTGCGAGCGCAATGATGTTCCGACATGCGCTAAACTTTATTCCCTGAAAATCGTACACCAGCGTTCAATGCCCCAAACAGTCAAAATGTCTAGAAGACTACGGTTAAATAATAATCATAGCCTACTAAGTTAAATTACGTCAAAACATCTGTTTCTGGCCTATGAAATGATGGAGGAAAATGAGAACGAACGCAAAGTAGATAGCAGCCAAATTCACGCGATCTTTTAGGTAACTTAAAGTGCTGATGACACGTTTTTGACATCTTTGGCGATGTTTTATAACATAAAAAGTAATTCCCGATGATCCATATATTAATTCACGAAGGCGCCTATTTTACAAGTTATGATAAAAAACGCGGCTATTTGGGCAAATTTGATGGGGCTGCAGCACCCAGGAGACGGAGGAGGAGGAGCTATATGACGTCAGCGAAAGAACCTTCCTCCTAACTTACCAGTTTGTTGTTGATGCGACAGGTGTTCAGTTTATCATTATTAGTATTTTTATTAGACATTATTATACATTTTATATATATATATTATGCCTTCGCGTTGTGTTGCCGGCTTTTGCTCCAAAACCCACAAGGATGGGGTGGGTTGCCAGATACTGCTGAAGTTTTCCAGCCCAAAATATGTTCAAAACCCACCAAAATGCACTTGAAACCGCCTAACTGGGCAGAAAACCTCCCAATCTGGCAACACTGCCAGTATTCCGGAGGGGGTCTACTAGTAGCTAAGCCGGATCCAAAGACAGTCCTCCTTTCACAACATGTGTTGTGAAACGACATAAGATAAAGGTACGTAGAGCTATAGATTCTACATGATAATCATAAATGTAATCATAAAGTCGGCGTGATATCAGTCATGTATTTGCTTGTGAAAGCTTGCGGCTTTCATGTAACTGCCGCCTAGCAACAAGAGGCAAAGGGTAAAGAGGGTAGGCTATCATAGATTCTATTCGGAAGAGATCAACACAATTCTAGACTCCCAGAAGAGGAAGAGCTAGCACTAGAGAGTTCACCGGCGTTTTCATGCGCCATTTCCATTGAGTAGAACCACAGGATGTCTATGAGTAGAACAGCCAGTGAACCGCAGCGTGTTCTTCCGCTGACGTCACAACATGGCCACGAGCCACGGACCCAGTTTTCTTGCGCTGTGCAATTAAAAGTTGGATATTCGCGTAACAACAGCTTCTTTTCACGTAATTATAACAGAAATCTAACATGTTTGCCATGTATAGTTTATTTAAGAAATTGCATAGAGTCATGTTCGTGTCATCAGCCCTTTAACACTCGTGTTGGCCACAATATTTCTCTTAATAAAATCTTGAATTGTTTTTGAAGTCATATTCAACACAAAGTAAGGTCAAACCCCAATTTTAATTTAAGTGAAGATCCAAACTTTTTTCTATATTGACGTCGAGCACAGAGGAGCATGTCATTCTGCTTTCGGTTTCGGTAGCATGGATGCGCTTTACATGAAAGAAGGCACTGATGTGTCTGCCATCGATAAAGGTGTAAAAAACAAGTGGAGGTGGGCTTGGCTGTACGAAATAGGTGAAAACGGAAAGCCATTAATTCATGGTGCAAAAAACTAAACATTCCAGGCGCTTGCATTTGTGTGGTTTGCCACAAAAAAATAATATACGGAAGCAATGGAAAGAAAGCGCTGTCGCGCCATCAACTGGAAGCCAGCCACAAGGCCAATGTAAGGGGTCTTCAGCACCATGGGCGTCGCCACCATTGAATGTGAAGGGGACGTGTCCCCCTCACATTTCATAACTCTTCGTTTGGACCCCCCCACATTTAACATAAAATATGAGTTCACCCAGCGCCGTTTCTATTACTTCGTGAAAGAATCCATTCCACTTGATCGATAAGAGAATACACAGACCACTGAAAATCCACTCCGGGTTTTCCGGGCATTCCCTACAACAACTCACCGCGTGCAAGCGAATCTCAGCGCCATAGATTTACATAGAAGACTAGATTCCTCACCGCGTATTGAGGTATTTCACCTGACATCACAGGGTCACGTGACGCCCCGGTGTCCGCCATTTTGAATGTCAAGCTACATACTAACGCTGCAGACAGAGAGGGAGAACCAGCTTGAAAAAAAACGTGTTACAGACACCTAGAATAGATTAATTTGTCAGTAAGCACTCTATAAATAACCATGGTGTTTGCTTGTTGTGCTGTGGGCTGCCACAACAGACAGGGACAGCGTGCAGGACGCTCCTTTTACCGGTTTCTAGTGATGGGAATTTCGGCTCTTTTTCAGGAGCCGGCTCTTTTGGCTCTTCTTACTATAAGGAGCCGGCTCTTTCGGCTCCCAAACGGCTCCTGAGATTTTATTTTTGATTTAATTGCTGCAGTTAACTAGTTAATTAATTACATTATTTATATTTTATCAGTAGGATGTTTTCCATTTTATTTTTTAGTTTTTGTAGCCATTGTAAAGCTTTGTAAAGTATAGCAGTGTAACAATGTTCTAGCTATAGAAATAAAACTTACCAATTAATAAATTATTTTCTCACAAACATAATGCAAAACTGTGTTATATTACCAATATAAAATACACAGCTGATTTTCCCCTCCTCAGGTGCCTCACAGACTCCTCTCCCCTGCGCTCCACAGCTTTAAGCATTACACCAATTTTCCTATTTTCGCAGCTGTGAATGACATCAACCAAAAAAAGTAGGCGTACACCATGCTACTTTTTTTCCTTTGAATGGTAATAGACAACACAAAAATGCAATCAGACAGCAACTTTTTTTGTGAAAGTCTCTCTCTCTGAGGCACCTAAGGACAAAAAAATAATTCGGCTTCCCAACTCGGCTCCCACCGAAGAGCCGGCTCTTTGAACCGGATCGTTCGCGACCGACACATCACTACCGGTTTCCTACTGACCCAGACAAGAGGGCCAAATGGATTGCAGCTGTGAAGAGACAGGATTGGGAGCCAACAGAGTACCCCAGACTTTGCAGTGATCATTTCATTTCAGGTTAGTTTATCAGTTAACGCAATTTTGATAAAATATATAGCAAAAAGTAAATGGGTCAGTGTTTGTTAACCCATCTGAGCAGTGAAACAAGGCAGTGTTAATTTGTCTAGGGTTGCATGTAGCAGACATCAGACATAAAACGCAATAACAGAGGCTAGAAAGAAACGGGACACAGAAATAAATAAACAGGGCTCCATACCAAGGCTGGGTACAGTGTTTGTGATAAAAGACAGATCCAATTTAACACGAATCACAGCTTACTTTCTTGTTAAAATGTGCAAAGGTCTCCACCATCTCATACCGCCTTGCACTGAAGGACTTAAGCGTGCCGTCCAAAATGGCTGCGTCACGTGACTTGGTCACGTGGGTGAAATACCTCAATTCCAGAACGTCCGCACAGGGCGGCCATCTTACCACAGACAAGGGGTATGAAGACTTACGCAAGCACAGCACAGCCCAGCACTCACATTATGATTTACAGGAAATCAAAGTACTGACTTTGATGACAAGATGATGTGTGTGTCTTAATTGTAGATGTTTATATCAGTATGTTTAATTTTATTTTAACTGCACATTGGAGCCTAGTCAAATGACATTTCAATCTTCTGTGCTAACATATATTGACTTTGACATGATAATCAGCTTTGAATGTTCTTTTTGTAAATGTAAAGATATCTTTTTATCCTTGGAAGTATAACCACATGTGATTAATTAAATGCTTTTTTTGTCACAAACTACCGTGAGTCGCTGTCACTGTTTTATACTATTACTTACTCGGGCAGTGCATTTGTTATTATGCTATGATGTGAGTTTACATTTGTTATTATGCTATGATGTGAGTGCATTAGGTTTTTGAGGTGGATGAAGTATTTCTTAAGTTTCAGAAGTGAGTAAGCTGTTTATTTAACTTTAGCTTCCCCTACGGCCCTATCACGTAAAAATATTTTCACTAAAAATTGGAAATAAATTGTATGGTTATTTGTCCTAAGGCCACAGTTATCCATAAGTATGCAGTGTTAGGCTTCTCACAGCATAGCAATTTCAGCATGCATCCTGTCTTACAGTCTGTAGTATACTGAAATATTTTCGCCAAGCTATGCGTATTTTTTTAAAACGTAAAATGATTATTCATCGTTAATATCATAAATACATACTTCCGTTTGTTTTTTTATATAACAAACCAAACCGTTTGAATATCGATTGAAATTTGAGGAAATTGCAGTCATCTGAAAAGTACATATCGCTACCAACACAATGTAATGGGTAAGCCAGCTGTCTGAGGTAAGATGGCCGCCATGTGCGGATGTTCGACTTCGTTGACGAGCAACGGGGACGAGGCATCTAGTCTTCTATGTAAACCTATGCTCAGCGCGAGCAGAGACATGGTGTAGCTGCTCGAGAGTGGAGGAGGTAACGTCAGCCACATTGCCACCTCACAATGTCTAGCTTTTGCTGAAACCTTATTCTTTTGTTATCTGCTCTCAAAATTAACCCTAGGCCACATTAAATTAATGTTCAACTAAACAATGAAATAAGCTTAGCCTAATGGGGTATTCTTGGTTGATGATGAATTGTTTGCAGTATTTGCTCCCTCCCCAGACACAATGGACATAAGGACATTCTTTACAAAGCAGCGGAAAGTCAGTCAGAATTTCCCCACAGGACAGGGTTTTTTTGTCCCAATGGAAATGTTAGTGCAGTTAGCTGGCTAGTCAATGTTAGGAGATGTATCAGTTAGCTTAATGTTAGCTATCATTTAATTCAAACCCAGTAGGCCTGCCTTACTGTAATGCCAAGAATGAGGTCAAGTCTGCTCTGATGATATTTACTGATTCCCTGTTGTGATTTGAAGAACTTGTTTTGTCTGGTCTTTGCCAGTTTTCTGGAAAGTAAGATGGGAAATCAGTGTATGGGGAAGGAATAGTAGAGAGGAAAGTGATGGAGAGAGATGGATGTTATTCCAGGTGGATTGTGAAGGAAAGGGGGATAAAAGTTATGAAGTGGTAGAAATTGTGGTGGCACCAATGTAAGAAGGAGTTATAGCTATAAGTCTATTTGTTATACTGATCTGTAAATGTTACTGTAGTACCACCATTGCATGTAGGTTGACAAAACTGCACTTGCTCATTGTGTTAAATTCTCTTTTGTGTCTCGTTGCTTGACACAGTGTGATTTTGTGTTATGAAGACTGCATGATGCCATGCCATTTTTGTTATGAGTATCACTAAATCGGAAAAAAGTAAAATGCACCCACTAAAGTCACTGTTGGTGGTGAACAAAATTGCACCTATTTTTTGTGTGAAATTATGAATATTCTTATTTTTAAACATACAGTTGAGTGTCACTATTGCTTGGCACAGTGACATGGTGTGTTACATCTAAAACTAAATAAAAAAGGAAACACAAAATAAAAAGTAAAATGCACCCATAAAGTCATTGTTGGTGATAAACTGTGTCACATTCATCTCATTATCTTAGGCAGAGCAGTGGGTTTAAAAACAGGCTGATGAATATATGGACTAGTTGAATGAGGACTTATTGTTGAGTCTCTAAAATAGTCATTGAATTAAGTGACTTTTGTAGGTAAAATTAGGTGTTTAACAACCTGTTAAAAATACACCAGAATGCAGGAAATGGCCTCTAATTAATTAATAAATGTTCTGGGGGAGGACCCCCCACACCCCCCGCCAGTGTGTCCCCCCCCCACATTAAAAATGCTTCTGACGCCCCTGTTCAGCACACCTCTTCTTTACCAGGAGCAAGTCTCACCTCAACGGAGGTCAGTCCATCTATGGCTGATCGCGTCTGTGCACAGAAAATACGTGTCTGTGCTTTTATAGCGCAGCATGACCTGCCGTTGACCATATCGCAGCCATTGGTCGATTTGATGCGATCCGTCTCGGAAGACAGGAGCGCCCTCTCTAGGTTGTCACTGTCAAATGCTCATGCCTCATATTTGTGCACGCATGGCATTGCTGCACAGTTCAAAAAAGAATTGTCTATGAAGCTGCAAACAAAAATGAATATCTCAAAAACGAACAATGGTGAAGAATCACTCAACAATAAATTGAATATATTAATCCATTAATTAATTAATTGATAAAGTTATCAGTTCTAAGTTGACCATTCTCAGAATTTCATCGAAATCCACCCATAACCCCCCCCCGTAAATTTTCAGTCAAATAAAAAATTTTTTTGCTTTAATCCATGCGTTAATTAAGGCGCATTTTTAGTCTGTTTACTGTACGTTATCATACTTTATGACTTTATTTGAAGCCATACTGGAAATGTTGTAAAATAAAGCAAGTAAGTATTACAAATGCAAGAAGAGCCATTAGCCACCATACCTATTGTTTATTTACAGGGTATTTATTTTTAATTATTTATGATGTATGTAATTGCTCAGTTAAAGTAAATAAAGCATGGTCACCTGTAATATCAAAGAACTTGAACTTGTGAATAATTAAAAAAAAAAAAAGACAGAGAACAATATACTGAGGAGACAGGGTTTCAAAGAGGGCAAGACCAGTAGAGAATATTTGTCAGATAACAGGCCCTGACGAATGCTCTATTACTAATAAGAAACAGATAAGAAATAAATTAATAAGAAATATATTAATATAGCTTATTTAAGTATGACCAAAATTTTTAAGCCCAACTTTGTGTACACATTCCCACCTATGGCCAAGGTTCAGCTTTTTGTGTTTCAATACTGTTCAATACAACGAGATGCGTTATATGCATGCGCAGTAGTGAAAAAAACGACAGCCTGACTTGCAGGCCCGGCGCCAGGAACAGTTTACTAAGGGGGCAATTAGAAATCGCAAGGGGGCAAATATTTTTTCATATAGTGTGTAGTAGTGATGGCGGTCTGACCACGTGTTTCAAACAATTAACTGTGCCAACCACAAAACCACGGCCCTGAAGGTTGCTTTAGTACGGGAAAATCATGTGGCATATTACCAGGGCATTTGCGCTTTATCAACCCCCGTGCCCACCTGTTAACCCTCCCCTCCGATTTTCTCACAGACACGCGGTACAACCGGAAAGATGCCAAACATAAAACAGCACACACAAACCTACAGGCAAGTCCTTTACATTTAAAATACATACAAATAGCTCCACGGCATGAAAACAAAACGTCAATGCAAGTCTAAGGTACTTGGCTCAGCGGCCAAAATCATAATTTAAAAAAAATCAACAGACCCCGCAGCTGCACCAGTAATAGCCTTCCTGACTCGCACCGAGTCAACGCTAACCACTTAATCCGCGATCCCAGTTTACACTCTAAAAAATAAAGGTGCTTCAGTGGTTCTTCAAATCTCTGGATGGTTCCATGGAGAGTCAAAACTCTGTGATGAACCATTACATTATGCGAAAGGTTCTTCACATTGGAAATGGTTCTTCAGAGCCTGGCATTCTCTTCCCATTTGCTGGTCAATGCACATAGGCTATGTTTACACAAATCTGTCTTCTCTGCTCAAACAAAAGGTTTAAATGGTTCTTTAAAGATCTGTGGCATGAACGGTTCTTTGAAGCCCTGAAAAAGGTTCTTCTATGGCATCGCCCTGAAGAACCGGGTGTAGGCGTGTAGGGGACTAAACACTCTGAAGTGATGAATTTTCACCCCCGCTGCATGGGGGGTGACGTCAACGACACATATTCTTACGCTATTTGCGCACAAAGCGGACCATATATGAACACATACACCAACATAAACGGAGATAAACTTAGCCTACAAAGAAAGAAAATGGATTCACAATATCGTGATTGAATTCGTTTAATTCGGAGGGGGAAAGACTACTCCCGTAAATTGACTGCATATTACAGGATATTGCAGAGACAGTGCACTTGTAAGCAGGGCCGTCGACAGGGGGGGACAACCGGGTATTTTGTCCCGGGCCCAGGCATGAGGGGGGGCCCAGAACTGGTCCCTCATGAAGATGCCATTAATCATTCTGTTTCATTTCAAAATGTGTTGATTTGGGGGAGAAAAATGTGCTATATTTGCATTCAATGAATGATTTCTGGTTCTTTTGCCTTTATTGTCTTCGAAAATAGATTCAAGAACCCATGTACCACCCCTAATGCAGAAATGGTTTGGTCTTTGATTAAGGCGCCAAATAACACGGCACTATAGAGATCTTGCAGTCACGTGACCGGAAAGTACACAACCGCCATCGTGTCGGTCAAAAACACCGCTGAATACTGCTGCACTCGTGTACAGAATGGATCAATTTCAACCGACGGACTACACGGCTCATTTTTCTAATGAACAGATAACTAGATATATGTCTAAAATAAACGATCTACAGATTTGTGACCCTTATGGCTTACCGGACGGAGTTTTCCCGACCGGATTTTGAACCGCCAGCGGAATACCCGGACGTGTATAATTACCTCATTAACTTTCCCTCGCTGTTCAGTGGTGAAGCACTGCGTGCTTATAAATCTCTGCACAGTTATCTTTACAGAAATTCAGGATTTGTCAGCGACTCAGATGTGGCATCTTGTAAACAAAATAATCCTCACTGGATGGGTAAGTCACTTAAGTATTGAGTATAGCACTGACCAGCCGATTATAGAATAGAATAAGGTAATTCCAAATCGTCCGTGTTGTTTACATGGATCTGGCGTTGGAGAGGTAGAGGCTTGGCAGTGGAGGTTTGAGTGGCTGTTTGTATGTGTATATGTATGTGGCAATCATATTCAAATGTTTTAGGCACGCTTGCTGAGCTGCGCTGAGCTGGACTCCGGTTAGCTGAAAGCCCGTGGAACGCTGCCTCTTGTTAATTAAACCTTATTTTGTTGGAAATCATCCCGTGTAGATACGATGGCATGTGAAATTGCCAGCTAGATAGAGTTTAATGTAACGAATGGGCTATAAATGGGGTGTTTTGAGGTTAGTCTGTTGCAAAACATTAAACTTTCGCTTACACTGGATACTCTTCAAACAATTCCCTTGCTCAAGTGAAAAATGATAGGCCTGTATGAAAAGCGCAATTAATGAAAGTAGCCTAATAAGCCCTAAATGAATAAAACAACCTCTGTTTTATTGTTGTTGCTGACACGTTAAGATTTTGAAATCTTCTCGGTCCAGTTCTATATCCAGGGAACGTTGTAATCCTTTTGGTTGATCCGTAATAAACGTGTCAGCCCCCAGGTCAGATAGGCTAATGTTACGTGGTTGGGAGGGTGTCAATTTTTTTTGTAACATTCTAAATCGAGTACGGAAAGGACGTTTATGAAAAACAAGACAAAAAATACACTGAAAAACTCACTGTACACATCACTAGTGGTGATGCTTCTATGTTCAGATTTTGGGAAAGCCATAACTCCGTTCTCATTGAGGCCCAGTTCCATCCCGTAAACAATCATTTTGGTTTATCAACTACCTGCGCTCAAACATGTCACAGGAGAGGCTCAATGGGCTGGCTATGCTCTCTATAGAGCACGAACTTGCAAAGAAGCTGGACTTCAATGACCTTATTGACGACTTTGCCACAGCAAAAGTCTGGCGCATTGCATTTCGCACCTGAATAGTTGCAGACTAAGGAAATGTTCAAACTGTAAATATTTTGAAATAAAATGGTTGACTGTTATAATGGGCTTGGAATACCTGTTATTTAAGGGTTGGAGTGAATGGAGACTGTGAAAAGAGGGGTTGGGTGTGGGTGGTTGCTGTGTGGCGATGTGCGTGCGCGCGTATGTGTGTGGGGGGGCACTCAGATTATTTGGGGGGGGGGCCCACTCAGATTATTTTGTCCCGGGCCCAGCCAAAGCTGTCAATGGCCCTGCTTGTAAGTGTACATGTAAAACCCCCGCCCGCCCGCCCGCACGACCCCTCCCCTTGTCCTTATCACAGGTCTGTGTGTGCGCGGCTGTGTCAGCATTTCACACATACACCCACAATAACTAGTCCCCAGTAGTTAGGATTGATACATATGTCTAAAACAGGGTTAATATTAAATTCAGGCTTTTTGAAATAATCCTACCTTAATACAGTTGAATTCTACGATTGCAACGTAAGAATCATAACAACCAATCAGATTTATTCTACCGTGCCAGTTTTAGTAGTGATTTATGTGAAATGTATTTTTGTGCAATGCGCAACCACTTAATATTTCGTATTTGAAAATGCAAATTATTAATACGTCTATAATACATTATATTTTCATAAGAAAACAATGAAGTGATCTGAGTCTCCGTTGAGGGGGCGGGGCTGTAGCCACGAGGGGGCGACACCCCCTTTCGCCCCCCCATGGCGCCGGGCCTGCTGACTTGTACACGATATGATTCGAAATTCTCCGGTATTTTCCGTCCTGCCGATAAACCCATCGATTAACACAGACACGGCACACGCTTAATATGTGGCGGCTTTAGTTGACGGTGTGTCTGAATCTTCACTATATATATATATATATATATATATATATACAACCCCGATTCCAAAAAAGTTGGGACAAAGTACAAATTGTAAATAAAAATGGAATGCAATGATGTGGAAGTTTCAAAATTTCATATTTTATTCAGAATAGAACATAGATGGCATATCAAATGTTTAAACTGAGAAAATGTATCATTTAAAGAGAAAAATTAGGTGATTTTAAATTTCATGACAACAACACATCTCAAAAAAGTTGGGACAAGGCCATGTTTCCCACTGTGAGACATCCCCTTTTCTCTTTACAACAGTCTGTAAACGTCTGGGGACTGAGGAGACAAGTTGCTCAGGTTTAGGGATAGGAATGTTAACCCATTCTTGTCTAATGTAGGATTCTAGTTGCTCAACTGTCTTAGGTCTTTTTTGTCGTATCTTCCGTTTTATGATGCACCAAATGTTTTCTATGGGTGAAAGATCTGGACTGCAGGCTGGCCAGTTCAGTACCCGGACCCTTCTTCTATGCAGCCATGATGCTGTAATTGATGCAGTATGTGGTTTGGCATTGTCATGTTGGAAAATGCAAGGTCTTCCCTGAAAGAGACGTCGTCTGGATGGGCACATATGTTGCTCTAGAACCTGGATATACATTTCAGCATTGATGGTGTCTTTCCAGATGTGTAAGCTGCCCATGCCACACGCACTAATGCAACCCTATACCATCAGAGATGCAGGCTTCTGAACTGAGCGCTGATAACAACTTGGGTCGTCCTTCTCCTCTTTAGTCCGAATGACACAGCATCCCTGATTTCCATAAAGAACTTCAAATTTTGATTCATCTGACCACAGAACAGTTTTCCACTTTGCCACAGTCCATTTTAAATGAGCCTTGGCCCAGAGAAGACGTCTGCGCTTCTGGATCATGTTTATATACGGCTTCTTCTTTGAACTATAAAGTTTTAGCTGGCAACGGCGGATGGCACGGTGAATTGTGTTCACAGATAATGTTCTCTGGAAATATTCCTGAGCCCATTTTGTGATTTCCAATACAGAAGCATGCCTGTATGTGATGCAGTGCCGTCTAAGGGCCCGAAGATCACGGGCACCCAGTATGGTTTTCCGGCCTTGACCCTTACGCACAGAGATTCTTCCAGATTCTCTGAATCTTTTGATGATATTATGCACTGTAGATGATGATATGTTCAAACTCTTTGCAATTTTACACTCTCGAACTCCTTTCTGATATTGCTCCACTATTTGTCAGTGCAGAATTAGGGGGATTGGTGATCCTCTTCCCATCTTTACTTCTGAGAGCTGCTGCCACTCCAAGATGCTCTTTTTATACCCAGTCATGTTAATGACCTATTGCCAATTGACCTAATGAGATGCAATTTGGTCCTCCAGCTGTTCCTTTTTTGTACCTTTTAACTTTTCCAGCCTCTTATTGCCCCTGCCCCAACTTTTTTGAGATGTGTTGCTGTAATGAAATTTCAAATGAGCCAATATTTGGCATGAAATTTCAAAATGTCTCACTTCCGACATTTGATATGTTGTCTATGTTCTATTGTGAATACAATATCAGTTTTTGAGATTTGTAAATTATTGCATTCCATTGTTATTTACAATTTGTACTTTGTCCCAACTTTTTTGGAATCGGGGTTGTATATTAATTTTATTTTTTATTTTCAACTAGCCAGTTGGGCTGGCTAGTGACAGGAATTACCCGCCAAATGACAAATTAAGTCGCCTCAGGCGACCAGACCACCGTGAATTTCGAGCCGTGAATCACTATCATCTGCAAACATCATGTTCCATGGTGACTCTTGCCTCATTTTGTCTGTCAAGCTATCCATCACTATGGCAAACAAGAAAGGACTCAAAGCAGATCCTTGATGGAGTCCCACCTTCACCTTGAACCATTCAGTTGTTCCAACTGCACACCTCACTGCTGTTTCTTTGTTCTCATACATGTCTTGCACCACTCTAATATACTTCTCATTCACTCCACTCTTTCTCATACAATACCATAACTCATCTCTCAGCACTCTATCGTATGCCTTCTCCAGGTCTACAAACACACAATGTAGCTTTCTCTGGCATTCCCTGTACTTCTCCATTAACATTCTTAAAGCAAAAATTGCATCCGACATGCTCTTCCTTGGCATAAACTCATACTGCTGTTCACAGCTTGCTACCTCTCTTCTCAATCTTGCCTCCAATACCCTTTCCCATAGCTTCATGGTGTGGCTCATCAATTTTATTCCTCTGTAATTACTGCAGCTCTGTACATCTCCCTTATTCTTGTATATTGGGACTAGCACACTCTTTCTCCATTCATTTGGCATTTTCTCATTCTCTAGGATCTTATTAAACAATCTCATTAGGAACTCCATAGCCGTCTCACCCAAACATCTCCAAACATCAATCGGGGTACCATCTGGTCCGACTGCTTTCCCAGTCTTCATTCTTTTCATGGCTGCCCTCACCTCATCCTTACTAACCAACTCTGCTTCCTGATTTGCTGTCTCCAACGAATCTGACCTTTTCTCTCTTGGATCCTCTTCATTTAATAAATCCTCAAAGTACTCTTTCCACCTTCTTAATACACTGTCTTTGTCAGCACATTTCCATCTTTCATCATTCTTGCCTGCTGTACATCCCTCGCTTCCCTGTTTCTCTGCCTAGCTAGTCTGTACAGGTCTTTGTCTTCTTCTTTGGTCTCCAGTCTTTCGTACAACTCCTGGTATGCATCTGCTTTCACCTTCGCTACCACTCTTTTTGCCTTCTGTCTCGTCTCTTTGTATAACCGCCTGCTTTCCTCATCTCTTTGATCATCCCAATTCTTCTTTGCTAGCCTCTTCTCTTTTATAATTTTCTGCACTTCTTTGTTCCACCACCATGTCTCCTTAACTTCCTTCCCGATGACCACCCTAGCACCTTTCTTGCTGCCTCTCTTACTAGTACAGCAGTAGTATTCCAATCTTCTGGCAGACTTCCATGACCTCTCAATGTGTCTCATTACAGCTAATCTTTATTCTCCGCTTTGACCTATCCAATATGGCGGCGAGGATGACGTATGATTCTACGCGGAAGGCGGCGTCTTTAATGGTCCGGAATAAATTGAATGCTACACATTGATGGATTAATTTGCTCCTCTACGCCCTTTTTGAGGAATGTATTGTCGGACTTAAACCAACATCTGAAGAGGTGAGATCGCTCCTTTTTTTCCCTATTTTTGCTGGCGGGATTGACTCTGCCCTAAGGGCAGAGTCTCTCTCTCTCTCACTTTGCACCATTACACAATAAATATTCACAGTGAAAATATTTTGTAAGCGCGTTTCATGAACCAAGTTATAGGATTTGTTAACAACTCGCATCGCAATGAGAAGATCATTGGCACTAGTGGTGTTAAGAATCAGACCATTTCATAAATGAATATTTTGCTGTAGAGCTGCAGTGTTTGTACAATTGCATGTTTTTGCTTCACTATTACTGTCACTATTCTGCTTCTTGCATTACTACTGTGAACTAACACTGAACATCTCATCATCTCTAGCCGCTTTATCCTTCTACAGGGTCGCAGGCAAGCTGGAGCCTATCCCAGCTGACTACGGGCGAAAGGCAGGGTACACCCTGGACAAGTCGCCAGGTCATCACAGGGCTGACACATAGACACAGACAACCATTCACACCTACGGTCAATTTAGAGTCACCAGTTAACCTAACCTGCATGTCTTTGGACTGTGGGGGAAACCGGAGCACCCGGAGGAAACCCACGCGGACACGGGGAGAACATGCAAACTCCGAACAGAAAGGCCCTCGCCAGCCCCGGGGCTCAAACCCAGGACCTTCTTGCTGTGAGGCGACAGCGCTAACCACTACACCACCGTGCCACCCAACACTGAACATCTCATCTCATCTCATTATCTCTAGCCGCTTTATCCTTCTACAGGGTCGCAGGCAAGCTGGAGCCTATCCCAGCTGACTACGGGCGAAAGGCGGGGTACACCCTGGACAAGTCGCCAGGTCATCACAGGGCTGACACATAGACACAGACAACCATTCACACCTACGGTCAATTTAGAGTCACCAGTTAACCTAACCTGCATGTCTTTGGACTGTGGGGGAAACCGGAGCACCCGGAGGAAACCCACGTGGACACGGGGAGAACATGCAAACTCCACACAGAAAGGCCCTCGCCGGCCCCGGGGCTCGAACCCGGACCTTCTTGCTGTGAGGCGACAGCGCTAACCACTACACCACCGTGCCACCTAACACTGAACATAATAATAATAATAATATCCAAGCTCGTGTTTCACTCTCACTAGTGCTCTGTAAGGCTTTTTCCTGGTGATATCCTGGTGATATTCGTTACACTTCTACCCGGCGTGAAGCACTCACAGTCATGTGGTTGTGACGTCATCGTAAACAAATCCGTTCTACTCATCCAGACGACTTCACAACGGCAACGTTGCCAGATCTTTCCACTCTGGAACCCGTTCTCAAAAAGATTGCGTTTTGGGCACCCAAAACGCCGGTGCCGTGTGGACGCCAGGCCTAAACGATTAGCAATTGTATCGGAGTCACCTGAATCCGTTGCCGTGTGGACAGGGCCTCACTCACACACAAAGACACCTACGAATTCTGAAGACACTGAAAGACTGAAGCATGATATACTGTTTTAAAATGTTTTATAATGTTGCTGGTTATGTTGCCTATTTGTTCTTTGAGAATCTACAAATGTTGTGCTTTTTGGTACTCAGCACCTTAAGTAATTTCAGTGGTTTGTTAACTCCACAATGTTTTTAATAAATATAAATACTGTGTGTTCTAGCCAATTAAGAGCTAATACATGAATTATAATAAATACTATGAATGCTTTGACCTTACTCTTTTTTCCCCACAATCATAATCTTTAACCCTACAAAATTGCGATGTTGATTTCACCAAACTTGAGTGACTTGCATAAAAATAATCCATTCTCAATCTTGCCACTGTGGTTTACATAAAAATTTGAGGGCTATGAATCAGATGGGATTTGCCATTATTCACCCTAAAATTGATTAGAATGCAGGAAATTGCATCTAAGAAATACAAAATTTCCTGGGGGAGGGCCCCCAGACCCCCCGTCCAAATAATGTCCTCCTTTTTGGTGTTATGGAAATGGTCACCCTAATCGCAGCATTGTCTTGTGAACTACAAATCGACTGTAATCAAACATGTTCCCAAATATATCATTATCTTTCTAGAAAGCTGTCAGTTGACGTCTTTAAATAGAGATGTTTTAGCCTAGTCTCTCACTTACGGCCATACCACCCTGAGAACGCCTGATCTCGGAAACTAAGGAGGGTCGGGCCTGGTTAGTACTTGGATGGGAGACCGCCTGGGAATACCAGGTGCTGTAAGCTTTTCTTTTGATTTTCTCCTTATTCGTTATCGATCGTTAAAAAGAAAAAAAAAATTATGTACAAGGTTATTCGAGGTCGCAGACCTCGCCCCCGCCGCGTAACGATGATTTCCTCTTGGCAAGAGGGGAAAGGGGGGTCATTCAGATTATATTCATGCACTATTTTCTTATTTGTTTCTTCCATTACTCCAACTGAATATAATTCCTGTTGGGTTACGATACATTGCTTTATCAGTTTTCAAGGGCATCATTAAAGACAGGCAGTGCAGCGCTCGTATTATTAAACAGGTCTGTACAAATCGTGGTTCATTCTTTTCTCATAAAACATAATTGTTCGGAAAATATATATGTGAAAGTACTCTTTCTTCTTTTTTCTTCGTGTAACCCCTCTTACTTGTCTGCGTTGTGATTTTCACTCAAAGAACGAAGGAGACGTGGGACCATGCAGCGGTTTATTAACCTGGCGCAAACAATACAGAGTTGGGATTCCGCAAGGCAGTAGAGGTTGAATTGCATACGCAATGCTAGTATGGGGAGAAATGGAGGATTAGCTATTCTCACGTGTCTTTTCAAAACGACAAAAATGCATTCAAATCTACATAACACAAAGTACACTGACATCATCTACAAGGAGGTAGACGTAATCTATTAATCTGTGTTGATTTAGAACGTTCACTGATGCATGAATAATTAATTACGTCTCAGCGCTGTTTACGTAGAATTTACCGCTGGCCAAGCAGTTCCACCTATGACACCACTAGAGGTCAGTATTCAACCACAATGCTATCAGTATATATGAAAAAGGAGTGCAAGTGGAAACAACAAAACCTCCACTGTTACATTCGCACCACAACGTAATTCATTGAATGGGTTCCTGTGATCATGATACGTCAGCCCAACAAATTTCATGTCAATCCGTCCAGTCATTGCTGAGCTATGAGCGAAAATCTGGGGTGGGACACACACACACACACACACACACACAGAGTGATCACTATACCTTGCCGTCCCACTAGGGGGCGATATAATTAAAATGGATTTTGGGGGGTTTAGCACCTTTGGATTTACACAACATGCCTCCCACTTTAAAGGAACAGTCCACCGTACTTCCATAATGAAATATGCTCTTATCTGAATTGAGACGAGCTGCTCCGTACCTCTCCGAGCTTTGCGCGACCTCCCAGTCAGTCAGACGCAGTCAGACGCGCTGTCACTCCTGTTAGCAATGTAGCTAGGCTCAGTATGGCCAATGGTATTTTTTGGGGCTGTAGTTAGATGCGACCAAACTCTTCCGCGTTTTTCCTGTTTACATAGGTTTATATGACCAGTGATATGAAACAAGTTCAGTTACACAAATTGAAACGTAGCGATTTTCTATGCTATGGAAAGTCCGCACTATAATGACAGGCGTACTAACACCTTCTGCGCGCTTCGGCAGCACATTGATATCTGAGCTCTGTATCAATGCACTGCCGAAGCGCGCAGAAGGTGTTAGTACGCCTGTCATTATAGTGCGGACTTTCCATAGCATAGAAAATTGCTACGTTTCAATTTGTGTAACTGAACTTGTTTCATATCACTGGTCATATAAACCTATGTAAACAGGAAAAATGCGGAAGAGTTTGGTCGCATCTAACTACAGCCCCAAAAAATACCATTGGCCATGCTGAGCCTAGCTACATTGCTAACAGGAGTGACAGCGCGTCTGACTGCGTCTGACTGACTGGGAGGTCGCGGAAAGCCCGGAGAGGTACGGAGCAGCATATTTCATTATGGAAATATGGTGGACTGTTCCTTTTAAATGTGAAAATTGGTGTTTTACTGTGACACAATAATTTAAGATGAAAAAAACCCCAGAAATTTGTAGTGTGCATAGGTGTTCATCATCTCTTCGTATAAAAACCCTAAATAAGACCTGGTCCAACCAATTAACTTCATAAGTCACTTAATTAGTTGATTAAGATTCACTTGTGTCCAGTGTCACATGATGTCTGTATAAATCAACCTGTTCTAGAAGGACCCTGACTCTGCAACACTAGGAAGCAAACAACATGAAAACCAAGGAGCCTCTAAACAGGTCAGACACAAAGTTGTGAAATATGGATCAGGGTTGGGTTATAAAAAATATCCCATACTTTGAATATCCCACTGAGCACCATTAAATCCATTATAGCAAAATGGAAAGAGTATGTCACCACTACAAACCTGACAAGAGAAGGCCATCCACCAAAACTCACAGACCGGGCAAGGAGGGCATTAATCAGAGATGCAACAAAGACAGCAAAGATAACACTGAAGGAGCTGCAAAGATCCACAGCAGAGACGGGAATATCTGTCCATAGGACCACTTTAAGCCGTACACTCCACAGAATGGGGCTTGATGGAAGAGTGGCCAGAAAAAAGTAATTGCTTAAGAAAACATGTTTGGAGTTTACCCAACAGCATGTGGCAGACTCCCCAAACACATGGAAGAAGATTCTCTGATCAAATGAGACTAAAATTGATCTTTTTGGCCATCATTGGAAATACCACGTGTGGTGCAAACCCAACACCCTGAGAATACCATGCCTCCAGTGAAGCACGGTGGGGTATCCAAGATGTAATTGCAGCAAAAGGTGGCTCTACAAAGTATTGACTTTGGGAGGGTGAATATCTATGCACACTCCAGATTTCTGTTTTTTCATCTTAACTATTGTTTGTGTCAAAAACAATTTTGACCTTTAAAGTTGTAGGCATGTTGTGTAAATCAAATGGTGCTAACCCTCCAAAAATCCATTTTAATTCCAGCTTGTAATGCGACAAAACAGGACAAACACAAAGGGGGATGAATATTTTTGCAAGGCACTGTACATCAAACGCTTACAGATAGATGCGTTTAGTCTTTGATAAATACTAAGTCCTCAATTCTTCCAGATTTATTCATTTACTTACCTGATAAAATACATAGTTACAAACAAGTTTACATACCTTTACACTTTTATATTAAAAGTTTTAAGTGACAGCAACAACTCTTAATAGCTTTTTTTTGTGCGTTTTACTGCGCCATTTCCCCCTTTTCAGAGAAACCAAACATGCCACCTCACCTGAAACATCTGACAACTGTAAATGTCAAATATCCTGAAAACACCATGTCATGGATAAGCATGGATAGATAAGAGCAAATTCCTACTTAAAAACAAAAAAACACCTGTAAGCCGTACACATGTAAATGCAGCAGACACAAAAACTCCTTAAAGTGTTAGAGTAATTCTATAAACTGTTGAGATTTATCAGTGCTTAATGTTCGTCTTCAAACAAATCATTTCTATTTAAAATTTGATAAATTTACAGAATAAGTACATACAGATAAGAAAATGGAGATTTTCCCCCAAATCAGATTTTTTAGAACAGAAACAAATGCAAAAGCATATAAAAACTTTATCTATTTATTTCATGTTTACCAGATACAGAACAGCACTGAACCACTCAAATCTTTTCAGTAGAATTTTTACAGATTGAACCAAAACAATTTAATTCAGTATTCAATGTTTCATTAAGTTAACAGTTGATTTTTACATTACAGTTCAGCAATAGGCTTGTGTGGCCGATATGGATATTTCTCCTTGTTCAGCTTGGTCTCAAGGAAAGCTTTGTTAAGGTCTTCAGTGGTCATCTGGTCAAAGGGAATCATGTTCTTGAACTTCTCAAGCTGGCAGTAAAAAATAATAATAATAATTTCAATTTATACAACCCCGATTCGGGCGGCATGGTGGTGTAGTGGTTAGCGCTGTCGCCTCACAGCAAGAAGGTCCAGGTTTGAGCCCCGTGGCCGGCGAGGGCCTTTCTGTGCGGAGTTTGCATGTTCTCCCCGTGTCCACGTGGGTTTCCTCTGGGTGCTCCGGTTTCCCCCACAGTCCAAAGACATGCAGGTTAGGTTAACTGGTGACTCTAAATTGACCGTAGGTGTGAATGTGAGTGTGAATGGTTGTCTGTGTTTATGTGTCAGCCCTGTGATGACCTGGGGCCTCATGTACAAAGACCTGCATGGATTTCCCACTAAATATGTGCGCACGTCAAAATCGGGAAATTTGCGTACGACCAAAAAAATCCGGATGTATCAATCAGTGCGTACTAAGGTTTCCACGCACTCTCCTGTTGTACATCCCAATCAACGTGGAATTCGGCGCACATGCACGAGCCCCGTTCCCCGCCCCGTCTCCTCCCTCAATTATTCCACACTGAATATGTTAATTAGTATAAATAGACCTGCAGTAAGGCCCGCGTTAGGTAAAAGACATGGCAACTTTTACTAACGCGTTAATGTTAATTAAATGTTAGAAATCTCGCGTTAATCAAATTAACATTTATTATTAACATTTAACATTAACATTTATTCGCGTTAATCCCTGCCTTTAGCACAGTGTAATAGAATTCACATACATCACTTAATTGTTCTGTCACCTCCAATTAAAGTGATGTTCAAAGTGTATGCTATGAGACATGCAACGGTCACTGATTGTATGCCACTGAATGTGAATGTAGCCTATACCGAGATAACGGTATGATTCGCATCGTCCGCAGTGCCTGCGCCACAATGAGTGTCTATTTGAGTTACATGGGTTTTGAAAACAAAAAAACACCTTTAGTGCTCTAATGTGTACATTTTTTCGGGGACACCCTGTATTTGAGGAAATGTCTTCCTCTCTTAGTAGGCCCAATATTCCTAGCCACATGTAACCAGAAATAAAACATGTGCACATATTTTCCACAATAGGATTTTAATGACAAATGTATTCTAGCAGGGTGCCAGGGAACAACAGGAGGCCCCCAGTCCATCCCACCCGAGCAGGAAGAGGACCCCCAGCTGAGCGGATCCAGCGTCACTGTCACCTGCCCCCCTTCTCCACCGCCTGCCCCTGTCACCGGGTCCACAGGCCGGGTGCTGACGCGCGCGGTCCTTGAGTTGCAGGGGGAAATTTTAAAGGGGATAGAGGTGATTAACGACAACCTCGAGGGAATCCGCGAGGAATTGAAGGAACTGAATAACACATTAAAAGAACATCTTAAAAAATGAATGGTGTCCCATGTCCCGTCTGTCCTTACCTTTTCACATTGTGGCTATTAAGCGCTGCCGGGTTTGTATGCCATGTCGCTGTGGCACCTCGTTGTGAGGCCCAGGGTCTGGGTCCACCGGCAGGTCTCGCTCCATTATTGGCACGCCGTGCCGCTGCGCCACATTGTGTAACACGCCACACACCGCGGTTGTGTCTGATTTGTACGCACTTGGAAATCGTTTCATATATTGATCTTGGTAATTATGTGATAAGGCTACCCCACGCAACATCGACTAATAATATTTCAGTCTGATACCTCACGGCAAATGCGTGAGGAAGATCTATTAAGCTAGCTGCAATGCATGGTCCTGCATGTGCATTCTTTAATTTAATTAATTAACCAATAGTCAATGGGAATAATATCGAAATGATATTGCTGGGGTTTCTCATTTCCCGTAATTACAATATGGAAGGGATGGTTGATGGATCTGTTGGCATTTACCCAACAGTCTCGCATTATGTGTCTCGACAATGTCGTATGACTGACATACATTTCAATTCACGCATACTGATGTTCCGATGCATTTTTGGATGCCTCTTATCGCCATGTCATGACTCTTGACCGAGTAGGCCTAAATGTAATTGCGTTGCTCTGCCTCTAAGTGTCGCCAAGTACCAAGATGCACCAGAAATGTGCGTACGCCAGCCATGAGGTTTGCGTAGAGTACCGCACTTTTCCACGCCAAGTCAATCTTTGTACATACGAATGTTTGCGCAGAAAGTGACGTATGTAGCTTTTTTGTGCGTACGCAAGCTTTGTACATGAGGCCCCTGGCGACTTGTCCAGGGTGTACCCCGCCTTTCGCCCATAGTCAGCTGGGATAGGCTCCAGCTTGCCTGTGACCCTGTAGAACAGGATAAAGCGGCTAGAGATAATGAGATGAGAATGACACAACCCCGATTCCAAAAAAGTTGGGACAAAGTACAAATTGTAAATAAAAACGGAATGCAATGATGTGGAAGTTTCAAAATTTCATATTTTATTCAGAATAGAACATAGATGGCATATCAAATGTTTAAACTGAGAAAATGTATCATTTAAAGAGAAAAATTAGGTGATTTTAAATTTCATGACAACAACACATCTCAAAAAAGTTGGGACAAGGCCATGTTTACCACTGTGAGACATCCCCTTTTCTCTTTACAACAGTCTGTAAACGTCTGGGGACTGAGGAGACAAGTTGCTCAAGTTTAGGGAGAGGAATGTTAACCCATTCTTGTCTAATGTAGGATTCTAGCTGCTCAACTGTCTTAGGTCTTTTTTGTCGTATCTTCCGTTTTATGATGCGCCAAATGTTTCCTATGGGTGAAAGATCTGGACTGCAGGCTGGCCAGTTCAGTACCCGGACCCTTCTTCTACGCAGCCATGATGCTGTAATTGATGCAGTATGTGGTTTGGCATTGTCATGTTGGAAAATGCAAGGTCTTCCCTGAAAGAGACATCATCTGGATGGGAGCATATGTTGCTCTAGAACCTGGATATACCTTTCAGCATTGATGGTGTCTTTCCAGATGTGTAAGCTGCCTATGCCACACGCACTAATGCAACCCCATACCATCAGAGATGCAGGCTTCTGAACTGAGCGCTGATAACAAATTGGGTCTTCCTTCTCCTCTTTAGTCCGAATGACACAGCGTCCCTGATTTCCATAAAGAACTTCAAATTTTGATTCGTCTGACCACAGAACTTTGCCACAGTCCATTTTAAATGACCCTTGGCCCAGAAAAGACGTCTGCGCTTCTGGATCATGTTTAGATACAGCTTCTTCTTTGAACTATAGAGTTTTAGCTGGCAACGGCGGATGGCACGGTGAATTGTGTTCACAGATAATGTTCTCTGGAAATATTCCTGAGCCCATTTTGTGATTTTCCAATACAGAAGCATGCCTGTATGTGATGCAGTGCCGTCTAAGGGCCCGAAGATCACGGGCACCCGGTATGGTTTTCCGGCCTTGACCCTTACGCACAGAGATTCTTCCAGATTCTCTGAATCTTTTGATGATATTATGCACTGTAGATGATGATATGTTCAAACTCTTTGCAATTTTACACTGTCGAACTCCTTTCTGATATTGCTCCACTATTTGTCGGTGCAGAATTAGGGGGATTGGTGATACTCTTCCCATCTTTACTTCTGAGAGCCGCTGCCACTCCAAGATGCTCTTTTTATACCCAGTCATGTTAATGACCTATTGCCAATTGACCTAATGAGTTGCAATTTGGTCCTCCAGCTGTTCCTTTTTTGTACCTTTTAACTTTTCCAGCCTCTTATTGCCCCTGTCCAAACTTTTTTGAGATGTGTTACTGTCATGAAATTTCAAAATGTCTCACTTTCGACATTTGATATGTTGTCTATGTTCTATTGTGAATACAATATCAGTTTTTGAGATTTGTAAATTATTGCATTCCATTGTTATTTACAATTTGTACTTTGTCCCAACTTTTTTGGAATCGGGGATGTATAGCGTCTTTCTCAAAACCCAAGGTCGCTTTACAATTATAGGAAGAAAAAAAAAAGTCCACCAAATAAAGGTCAGGATGTCATTCCAATGGTGTAGCTGCTACAATCCCACGAAAAGGCGCATGAAAACAAGTCCCACACTGCCAGCACAGCCGCTGCGATGGCACCGGAAAACATCACTCGGAACACTATGCCATGGATCCACAAAGCGAGCACAGAAAGACTGCCACGCAGAGCGCTGGTATGTCCTAAACCGCCTGCACAGCCGCCGCAACGCCACCGAGCAACATCGCTCAGAACATCACGCCAAGCACTAAAGCACTGCTGCACAGAGTGCTGGATAACCATGATGTAAAAATGAGCAACGAGCTCACTGGAGTCCATGGCTAGGATCGCAGGCATCACCCATGGTGAACCAAGGCCTGGAGGGAACCGACGCCCAAAACTGGGTCTGGAGCTACACCACAACCAGCAGACAAAAACACTCAAACATCAAAGTACACAAAAAAGAAAAACAAAAGAGAAAATAAAATAAAAAGCTCTGATGAAGTAGGAGAATAGAATAGATCAGTTATTTACCTAATGTGAATTGTTCCCTTCCGGGTCACTTTCTTAGTGTTAGGGCTTGGGAAACTGCTGGCCAGAGTGTCTCAGTGTAAATGCTGTAAACACTTTATAGCAGCCAGTGGGCTGAGAAGGACAGGATTAATATGTTGAAAAGGGATCTGAGAGAGGGTTACTTGCTGCGAGTGATGCTGGATGACAATTTTATGGTGTGTGTATATAGGTTAGTTACAGGCATTTTGTGTGGAAGCTGGTTAAGAGATCAGTAAATCCAAACAGTTTGCTTATCTGAAAATACACTAGGTTGATATATATATATAAAATGTGTTATTTACCAGCTGGGAGGTCCATATCGTGAAATACTGTGACCGTGGTCCTGAAAGTGCCGAGGTCGGTATTCAAGGCCGAGGTCACGGTATTTCACCATACGGACCGACCTTAAGTTGGTAAATAATATATATATATTTTTTTCTTTACCAAATTCTAACAGAAAACGAGAGCGTCCGAAAGGGAAAACCAAGACGAGCCGCCATTTTGAATCCTCATTCACGGCTATAATGCAAATGGGTTCCTCCTCGGTATACAAGTGCACTTCCATGGCAGGAAAAAAAAACTACATTTTGCCGCCTATGTAGTCCCCTATTTATACAAAATTGAGTCATTCAGGATTCAGCCATGTTTTTGCTTGCCGTTAGCAAGTTGGAGGTTTTTAGCTTTCTCCTGAAATGTTTTCTTTTATTTTGTCTTCCTCAGGGTAGTAAAACTCGCTTTCGCTGTGAACACTGTCGTTATCGCGATCCATGCTATAGAATTAATGCTATTTTGAATTCTCATTCACAGCTGTAATGCAAATGGCTTCCTTACAAGTGCACTTCCATGGCAGGAAAACAACTACATTTTGCCACCTATGTAGTCCCCTGTTTATACAAAACTGAGTCATTCAGGATTCAGCCATGTTTTTGCTCGGTGTTAGCAGCAGTTACAGATTTTTAGCTTTCTCCTGAAATGTTTCCTTCATTTCTTCTTCCTCAGGGTAGTAAAACTCGCTTTCGCTGTGAACACTGTCATTATCACTATCCATGATGTAAAATTTAATGCTATTCTCCTGAGAAATGCGAAAATAAATGTTGAAAAAAAATACTTCTATGTTTGTTGTCGTTGTTGTGAACGAGCGAGTCGCCAGAGGTCCATAACCGGGGTCCATACCGTGGGATACGGACCCACTCGCCGGCCAATCAGAGCGCAGGATTTGGACCGCGAAAAAAATAAATGTTATTTACCAGCTGGGAGATCCGTATGGTGAAATACCATGACCGAGGTCTTAAAAGTACTGACTGAGGCCCTCTAGGCCGAGGTCAGTATTCAAGGCTGAGGTCACAGTATTTCACCATACGGACCGCCCTTAAGCTGGTAAATAATATATTTATTTTTTTCTTTACCAAATTCTAACAGAAAACGAGAGTGCCTGAAAGGGAAAACCGAGCTGAGGCGAGCAGCCATTTTGAATCCTCATTCACAGCTGTAATGCAAATGGCTTTCTCCTCGGTATACAGGTGCCCTTCCATGGCAGGAAAAAAACTACATTTTGCTGCCTATGTAGTCCCCTATTTATACAAAATTGAGTCATTCAGGATTCAGCCATGTTTTTGCTTGGCATTAGCAAGTTAGAGGTTTTTAGCTTTCTCCTGAAATGTTTTCTTTTATTTTGTCTTCCTCAGGGTAGTAAAACTTGCTTTCACTGTGAACACTGTCGTTATCGCTATACATGCTGTAAAATTAATAATATTTTGAATCCTCATTCACGGCTGTAATGCAAATGGCTTCCTCCTCGGTATACAAGTGCACTTCCATGGCAGTAAAAAAAAAAACAACAACTACATTTTGCTGCCTATGTAGTCCCCTATTTATACAAATACAGTAGGAGTCATTCAGGAGTCAGACATGTATTTGCTCGGCGTTAGCAACAGTTACAGGTTTTTAGCTTTCTCCTGAAATGTTTTCTTTTACTTCTTCTTCCTCAGGGTATTAAAACTCACTTTCGCTGTGAAGACTGTCATTATCACTATCCATGATGTAAAATTAATATAATGCTGAGAAATGCTAGCAAAAACTTATAAGATTATCAAAAATCTTATAAATAAGTCTTCTTAAAAAAAAGATAAATGTTGACAAAAAATGCTACTTTTGTTGTTGTGAACGAGCAAGTCGCCAAAGGTCCATAACCTGGGTCCATAACTGGGGTCCGTATTGTAGGATACGGACCCACTCGCTGGCCAATCAGAGCGCAGGATTTGATGGAAACCGCATCGCGAAAAAATAATAATTATTATTATTATTATTATTATAAGTAGTAGTCGTTGTAGTATAAAAAACCAACAACAAAAAAATACAATATTAAAAGGGATATAACCCCAGTATAAACTCACCTGCTTTGTGATCATCTTGTTGTCTAGCAGGTGGTAGTACTGAATAGTTGAATGCCAAAAGGGCCTTGTGTATTTCCAGTACCACTAAAAGCAGTGCGAGTGAACATTTCACTGGCCAGGAACTGTGTGTGCTGCAAACAGACAGACTAATTATAATGCTGATAGTGTTGTGTCGACATTCTGTGAGATCTCAATGAAACTGAAGATTTAGTTGGGTCTCTTGACTCCAGGCTGTTAGTAATTTTTAACACCAACTGTAGAAAGTTTTAAGTAAGCATTAAGTAATACATTGCCACAAGTAACTATGAGATTTTTTTCTTCAATAATTTCTCCCTGAGGGTGGTGTAGTGGTTAGCATTATAACCTCACAGCAAGAAGGTTCTAGGTTTGAACCCGGTGGCCAATGGGGGTCTTTCTGTATGAAGTTTGCATGTTCTGCCTGTGTCTGCGTGGGTTTCCTCTGGGTGCTCTTGTTTCTCCCAAAGACATGCAGGTTAGGCTAATTGGTGGCTCTAAATTGACCATAGGTGTGAATTGTTTGTCTCTGTGTGTCAGCCCTGTGATGACATACATGTCAACCTATACGGATTGTCCGGAAATTATAAGGATTTTAGTTCATTTCAAGGGCGTATGGGCGTATAAACAAAGTCTTACGGATTTTCAGTATTTTCTGACCTAAATTTATTTTGTGTATCTTACTTGAACATCGTCAGCTGATCGTCGTAAGAACATACAAAAGCTCGATTTATAGACAAAGAACGAGCGTGTATGCAGGGGCAGATAACCCAGACTATGTGAAACCGGATGTTTATTCCTCAAGCCTCGTGCAGTATCGCGACTGCGAGACTTCGCTCGTTCCGGTCATGCGCACGATCTGCATTTAAACGCGCCAAAAGGTCATTGTTTGAACGATTTTCTCATTGTGCAGAGCAACATTGTTTACACCTGAGAGATTTTGAATAGCGTCTGCTGAGTGAAAGAATGGGAACACCGAGAAAGAAAATGAGATACGGCGGGCAGTATCTTCCTGAATGGAAGGAGACATTTAATGGTGTCATTGTTCAGGCGAAAAATGAGGAGTACGCGCACTGCACAGTTTGTGTGCGAGATATAAAAGTTGCGGCGTCTGGAGTTTACGACGTGAGGGAACACATGAGGTCTAAACTACATCAGCGAAATTTGCACCAGAAACAGAATCAGCCGCAAATAACGATGTTTGCAAAGCCTAAGACCCACTGGCGTAACGCAAGTACTTGGGGCCCCCCTGCAGCTACTAAAAGTGTGGGCCCCCTCCCCCCCAAGGCCACCCTGCCACGGCCTCCTCTCTCTCTCCCTCTCACTCTCTCTCTGTATATCTCTCTTTTGATTGCTGAAAAGTGTGAAAAAAGTGCCAGGGCTCAGCCCCTGAGCAGGCCCATTTAAACACGTATAGGACTGCCTAACCCATAGGCCTAGATGTTTTGTTAATTCATTCATATTCAGTACACCAGCAGAGTAGGCTATCCATTTATTACAAATAAATCCAACAATAAAAATGGTGTATGACGTGACAAAGCTCACAGTTCATACAGCTCAGTAAGCAGTAACGATAACAGTAACATTAATAATGATAATTACATAAGGTTCAATAAGGTTTAGGAAAATAAAAATGAAACTGTTTTAAAAGCCAGAGTATGGTTAAATAAAATACATCATAAGTTTAAGTAAAAGTTTGCATAAAGAATAAATCTGTCAAACACAGGGGTGCAAGCAACTAACATTTACTCACGTTACTGTTATGAGAAGTTTTATGAGTAATATAAAAATGAGTAATTTTAATTTTACTCAAGTAAATTTTGACCTAGGTATCTTATTCAATTACAATGGAACCAGGCCTGAAAAGGCCTACTGAGTAAAAATGAAATGCAGCACAATAATAAAACAATCTGGCGGAAATTAAAGAAAATTACGCTACCTTGTGTGCAGTTTTTTTTTTTTTAACTATTCTACATAACCAATCTTGGATCAATGTGTTGGATGATGGCTGGTGGTCATGGAGAACAATATTCAAGAAAAAGAAACATTGAATTATTGAGAAGAAAGATAATAAAAAGTAACTTTTATTCAAATCCCATTTTAAATCAGGTACTTTTTCACTCATTAGCCTCGTTTTAACTGCACTTGTCCGCCCCCCCCCATGGCCCTACCTGTTAGTGCATCATGAACTGGAGGATAAGGCCTAACTCTCCCAAAAACGGATGAAATTTTGGGCAGTGTGGATGTAAATTCTTCTTTTTTCTTTTTGATTTGCCGCTTTTGAGCACCACTTTTTTTCTCTGGTATGCTTCATTGTTGTGTTTTTATTATTTTCATGTTTCATCTGACTTTTTCGTGCATTGAATCACATCGGGCGACGGGCCCCCCCTAGCGGTCGGCCCCCCCGCCTGGCGGGGGCTGCGGGGGTATACTTTACGCCAGTGCTAAGACCGATGATCAACCAACAAGTGTAATAAGAGCAGAAGTTACGATCTGTAATTTTATTGCTCAGCACAATTTGCCGCTAGCCGTTGCGGACCACCTGACAGAACTGTTGCCGCGAATTTGCACGGACAGTATGACTGCGAAATCTATCAGCTGTAGGCGCACCAAAACAACGCAAATAATCAAAAAGAGCTTGGCCCCCGAAGCTACACTACCGATCATCCAGCACTGCTGGACGTTGCCATTTTCCTTGATGATTAACGAATCCAATGACAAAAAGATGGACAAGCGACTGGCCGTTTTGGTAAGGATCTTCGACATAAACAGAGGGGCGAAGTCAAGAATCATAGACATGCCCGTGTGCAATATCGGCATGGGCGAGGCGATTTTCGACATGCTGGACGAAGTTCTCAGGCAAGTTATATTTACTTATTTATTAAGTTTGGTGCGATTCGAAGGCTATAAGGATTTTATGTTGATTTTATGGATTTCTTCCTCTGATACTACAGGTGGACGCCCAAAGGGGTTGACATGTATGTGATGATCTGGTGACTTGTCCAGGGTGTATTTTGCCTCTTGCCCATAGTCAGCTGGGATAGGCTCCAACTTGCTCGTGACCCTGCACAGGATAAGCGGTTATGGATAATGGATGGATACAGTGCATGAGTGAATTTCCTTAATCTTTTTCGTGCATCTCTTTTGTAGACGGGCCCTGAGCCACTCGAGTCACAGCTGACTGCACAGAGACCAATGGGATTTGCTCAGCTCGGAAGACGGCGCGTTTGGATTTAAATTATGTTGTATTTCGGTTGCAGCTCGTTGTCGACCTTTCTGCGGTTGGAAACAGGCGTCGTTTGTGTTTTTAAAACCGTTTGGCTTCTTGATCTTGAATCTCAGAATCGGTGACTCTTTCCAACTTTACCGAACTTTGGTACAAAGACAGAATGTTACCATGTGTGGCCCGAGATTAAAACAGCTTCCATACGTCTATTATTGTCAGATATGTAATGTATATAATCAATCATTATTATTATTATTATCCTAACTGTAGAAATTGGCGTTTTCAGGCGAGTCGCTATTTTTTTAATAACCATTCCCTGACTTCTGAAGGTCAACACATTTCTTCATTTGGTTTACATCACTTTATCTACTACAATCAACTGTCACCCTGCTTGAGAGAGGTCGTGTGGCGTCTTCAAATAGGGAAGGTTAAAGGCTTGCTCTTGCTTACGGCCATACCACCCTGAGAACATCTGATCTTGGAAGCTAAGCAGGGTCAGGCCTGGTTAGTACTTGGATGGGAGACCGCCCGGGAATACCGGGTGCTGTAAGCTCTTTGTACTACATTGCCCACTCTAAATTAATAGACTATCACAAATTACCTTAAATTATTTATCTGAATGTCTCATCAAAAGCTAAAGTTTCTAATGAACCCATCCATTATCTGTAGCTGCTTATTCTGTACAGGGTCACAGGCAAGCTGGAGCCTATCCCAGCTGACTATGGGGAGAGGTGGGGTACACCCTGGACAAGTCGCCAGGTCAACACAGGGCTGACACCTAGAGACAAACAACCATTCACATTCAGTTTAGAGCTACCAATTAGCCTAACCTGCATGTCTTTGGACTGTGGGGGAAACTCACACAGACACGGGGAGAACATGCAAACTTCACACAGAAAGACCCCTGTCAGCCACTAGGCTTGAACCCAGAACCTTCTTGCTGTGAGGCAACAGTTCTAACCACTACACCACTGTGCTGCATCCTAACGAACACCACCACTTTAAATTTTGTTTAAAATTTAATTGTTCCCTTACGGGTCACTATCTTAGTGTTTCAGTGTAAGTGCTATAAACACTTTATAGCAGCCAATGGGCTGAGAAGGACAGGATTAATATGTTGAAAAGGGATCTGAGAGAGGGTTTCTAGCTGTAAGGGATACTGGATCTCAATTTATGGTGTGTATATAGGTTACTTACAGGTATTTTATGTGTGGAAGCTGTTTTAAGAGATCAGTAAATCCAAACGGTTTGCCTATCTGAAAATACACTAGGTTGAATATCTATTATTATTATTATTACACTTACCGTATGTTTGAGACCCAACTAAATCTTAAATTTTCTGAGATTTCACAGAATGTCAACACAACACGTCAGCGTTATACACAGTCTGTCTGTTTGCAGTACACACAGTTCCTGGTTTTGATGTCAGCAGCACATTTCAAAAAAGTTGGCACAGGGGCATGTTTACTACTGTGTTGCATCACCTCTACTTTTAACAACACTCTAAACATTTGGGAACTGAGGAGACCAACTGTTGTAGTTTTGAAATAGAAATGTTGTCCCATTCTGGCCTGATATACAATTTCAGTTGCTCAACAGTTCGGGGTCTCCTTTGTCATGTTTTGCGCTTCATGATGTGCCAAATGTTTTAAATGGGAGACAGGTCTGGACTGCAGGCAGGTCAGTTTAGCACCCGGACTGTGGAGCCCAGAAACCTGAAGGTTTCAACAGCAGTCACAGTGTTGTTGGTGATGGGCGGCGGCGGGGGGGGGGGGGGCTCCTCCTAAAGTCCACTGTCATCTCCACAGTTTTGAGCATGTTCAGCTCCAGATTGTTCTGACCGCACCAACAAACCAGTCGTTCACCCTCCCGTCTGTATGCAGACTCGTCACCGTCTCGGATGAGGCCGATGACCGTTGTGTCGTCTGCAAATTTCAGGAGTTTAACAGATGGGTCTCTTGAGGTGCAGTCATTGGTATAAAGGGAGAATAGCAGTGGGGAGAGCACACACCCCTGGGGGGCGACAGTGCTGATAGTCCGGGTGCTGGATGTGATGCTCCCCAGCCTCACCTGCTGCTTCCTGCCAGTCAGGAAGTTTATAATCCACTGACAGGTGGAGGAGGGCACAGTGAGCTGGGTGAGCTTGGTGTGGAACGATGGTGTTGAACACCGAACTGAAGTCCACGAACAGGATCCTGGCGTATGTCCCTGCAGAGTCAAGGTGTTGCAGGATGTAGTGCAGTCCCATATTGATTGCATCATCCGCTGACCTGTTTGCCCGGTAGGCAAACTGCAGGGGGTCCAGCAGGGGGTCGGTGATGTCCTTCAGGTGTGACAACACCAGTCTTTCAAAGGACTTCATGACTACAGAAGTGAGGACTACAGGCCTGTAGTCATTCAGTCCTGTGATGGTGGTTTTCTTGGGAACCGGGATTATTGTGGAGCATTTGAAGCATGAGGGGACTTCACACAGCTCCAGGGAGTGAGCTGACAATTTGTATATTTTATTAAATGATTTATTACAACTATTGATTACATACATTAGATATCTGACAATAATGGACGTATGGAAGCTGTTTTAATCTCGGGCCACAAAGTTACTTGTGGCAGTGTTCATGCTTACTTAAAAATTTGTACAGTTGGTGTAAGAAATTACTAACAGCCTAGAGTCAAGAGACCCAACTAAATCTTCAGTTTTATTGAGATCTCACAGAATGTCAACACAACACTATCAGCATTATAATCAGTCTGTCTGTTTGCAGTACACACAGTTCCTGGCCAGTGAAATGTTCACTCGCCCTGCTTTTAGAGGGTCTGGAAATACACAAAGCTCATTTGGCATTCAACTATTCAGTACTACCACCTGCCAGATAAGATACTTAAATCGTCTGCTATGTGTGATATCTATTTGTTTAGTAATACTCCCGCTAGTTGTGCGGGGGTCATTGCATTAGTAGTGGACGTGTGAGATATTCATATGTATACTTATTCATTATTTATTTATTTACTTATTTTTATTTTATTTTATGAATATTTTTACTAACTTTAACATATGTTGTTTTTTCTATTGATATGGATTTTTATGATTTTTTTCCCCTGGTTATAATTTCCTAATTTTCACAACTTATTTATTTATGCAGTATATATATTTTGTTATTATTATGCAGTATAATAGTTTTAGGTTTCTATTTTACAAATTCTTAACTGAGTGTTAATTAGATTTTATATAAAGGTTCGAATGTATTCATTACGAGTCTTTGGCTCACTGTACATATCGACATTAAATAAAATTATCTATCTATCTATCTATGATGATCACAAAGCAGGTGAGTTTTTATACTGGGGTTATATCCCTTTCAATATTGTATTTTTGTTGTAGTTGTTGTTGGTGTTTTTTTTTTTTTTAATACTAGTAGTGCTACTAGATATTCGACCTAGTGTATTTTCAGATAAGCAAACCGTTTGGATTTACTGATCTCTTAAACAGGTTCCACACATAAAATACCTGTAAGTAACCTATATACACACCATAAAATTGCCATCCAGCATCGCTCACAGCTAGTCACCCTCTCTCAGATCCCTTTTCAACATATTAATCCTGTCCTTCTCAGCCCACTGGCTGCTATAAAGTGTTTACAGCATTTACACTGAGACACTCCGGCCAGTTTCCCAAGCCCAAACACTAAGAAAGTGACCCGGAAGGGAACAATTTAATTTTAAACAAAATTTAAAGTGTTGGTGTCCATTAAAATAATTTAGCTTTTAATGAGGCATTAATTTATGGTAATTTATGATAAAGTGATAATCTATTAATTTAGAGTGGGCAATGTAGTACAAAGCAAAAGAAATGAAAAGCTTACAGCACCTGGTATTCCCAGGCGGTCTCCCATCCAAGTACTAACCAGGCCCGACCCTGCTTAGCTTCCGAGATCAGACGAGATCGGGCGTTCTCAGGGTGGTATGGCCGTAAGCGAGAGAAAAACTTTATCCTTCCCTATTTGAAGACGCCACGCGACCTCTCTCAAGCAGGATTACGGTTGACTATCGTAGCGAAAGTGAGATAAACCAGATGAGGAAGAATTGTGTTGACCTTTCCGAAGTCAGGGAATGGTTATTAAAAAAAAAAAAAAATAGCGACTCGCCTGAAAACGCCAATTTCTACTGTTAGGATAATAATAAAGTTGACGCTAACTGGAGCTGTTACAAACTTGCCTGAAGGAGGACCCAAGTTCACTGTGCCCCAACGGTCAGTGAGGAGGAGGGTAAAGCCTCGGTCACAACCGGCCGTGCAGTCACACACAAAGACACCTACGAATTCTGAAGACACTGAAAGACTGAAGCATGATGTACTGTTTTATAATGTTGCTGGTTATGTTGCCTATTTGTTCTTTGAGAATCTACAAATGTTGTACTTTTTGGTACTCAGCACCTTAAGTTTAATTTCAGTGGTTTGTTACTCCCAGGGCTTTGAACCAGAATTTTTTTCCTATTGGTTCGTTCCGAACAGAAACGGAATTTTAACGTTTCCAGTTTTGGGTTCCACCATTAAATAGACGTTCCCGAACCGGTTACAACAAAAAAAATTTCGTTCCCGGAATGGTTAATTACGTTCCCTGTCAGCTGTTTAACAAATGGCTATAAAATTATGTCTCTGTCTCATCCAGCTTAAGCCAAATGTAGGCTAATTCTATTACAACCTTCATTAAATAAGACAAGAAATAATTCAAAACAATTATTATTTCAAATGTTGGCGATTTGGATTCTCAGTATGTCTTCCCATCTACACAAACAGAAAAAGTGCCAAAAATGAAAGAGAATTCGTTTAGTGTGTTACCAAAGGCGAGTCAGGCCCTATAGAGGGCTACCGCATGACGTCACCGCGCCGCGAGATTTTGTTAGGCGCCATATTGGAAGACCAAGTACACATCTATGCAAGTACATACATACATAAAACAAACTACACCTGAAATGTAGCCAGGGCCGGTTCTGCCCTAATCTGGACCCGGGTGCAACATCGCGCAACACCCCCCCCAAAAAAAACCACCAGTCTAAATCAGGACAACCATCACATAACTATAAACATTTTATATCAACTATTTTAACTAAATGGGCTATAATAAATAAGCCTGCAGGCAGCCACGGCGGGCTGCCTCAGAAAAGTAACCATTCAATGACAACTGAAAGCCTGCAGCCACGGCGGGCTGCCTCAGAAAAGTAATCATTTGTCCTACCCAGGGCCGTCGACAGGGGGGGACAACCGGGTATTTTGTCCCGGGCCCAGGCATGAGGGGGGGCCCAGAACTGGTCCCTCATGAAGATGCCATTAATCATTCTGTTTCATTTCAAAATGTGTTGATTTGGGGGAGAAAAATGTGCTATATTTGCATTCAATGAATGATTTCTGGTTCTTTTGCCTTTATTGTCTTCGAAAATAGATTCAAGAACCCACGTACCACCCCTAATGCAGAAATGGTTTGGTCTTTGATTAAGGCGCCAAATAACACGGCACTATAGAGATCTTGCAGTCACGTGACCGGAAAGTACACAACCGCCATCGTGTCGGTCAAAAACACCGCTGAATACTGCTGCACTCGTGTACAGAATGGATCAATTTCAACCGACGGACTACACGGCTCATTTTTCTAATGAACAGATAACTAGATATATGTCTAAAATAAACGAGCTACAGATTTGTGACCCTTATGGCTTACCGGACGGAGTTTTCCCGACCGGATTTTGAACTGCCAGCGGAATACCCGGACGTGTATGATTACCTCATCAACTTTCCCTCGCTGTTCAGTGGTGAAGCACTGCGTGCTTATAAATCTCTGCACAGTTATCTTTAAAGAAATTCAGGATTTGTCAGCGACTCAGATGTGGCATCTTGTAAACAAAATAATCCTCACTGGATGGGTAAGTCACTTAAGTATTGAGTATAGCACTGACCAGCCGATTATAGAATAGAATAAGGTAATTCCAAATCGTCCGTGTTGTTTACATGGATCTGGCGTTGGAGAGGTAGAGGCTTGGCAGTGGAGATTTGAGTGGCTGTTTGTATGTGTATATGTATGTGGCAATCATATTCAAATGTTTTAGGCACGCTTGCTGAGCTGCGCTGAGCTGGACTCCGGTTAGCTGAAAGCCCGTGGAACGCTGCCTCTTGTTAATTAAACCTTATTTTGTTGGAAATCATCCCGTGTAGATACGATGGCATGTGAAATTGCCAGCTAGATAGAGTTTAATGTAACGAATGGGCTATAAATGGGGTGTTTTGAGGTTAGTCTGTTGCAAAACATTAAACTTTCGCTTACACTGGATACTCTTCAAACAATTCCCTTGCTCAAGTGAAAAATGATAGGCCTGTATGAAAAGCGCAATTAATGAAAGTAGCCTAATAAGCCCTAAATGAATAAAACAATCTCTGTTTTATTGTTGTTGCTGACACGTTAAGATTTTGAAATCTTCTCGGTCCAGTTCTATATCCAGGGAACGTTGTAATCCTTTTGGTTTATCCGTAATAAACGTGTCAGCCCCCAGGTCAGATAGGCTAATGTTACGTGGTTGGGAGGGTGTCAATTTTTTTTGTAACATTCTAAATCGAGTACGGAAAGGACGTTTATGAAAAACAAGACAAAAAATACACTGAAAAACTCACTGTACACATCACTAGTGGTGATGCTTCTATGTTCAGATTTTGGGAAAGCCATAACTCCGTTCTCATTGAGGCCCAGTTCCATCCCGTAAACAATCATTTTGGTTTATCAACTACCTGCGCTCAAACATGTCACAGGAGAGGCTCAATGGGCTGGCTATGCTCTCTATAGAGCACGAACTTGCAAAGAAGCTGGACTTCAATGACCTTATTGACGACTTTGCCACAGCAAAAGTCTGGCGCATTGCATTTCGCACCTGAATAGTTGCAGACTAAGGAAATTTTCAAACTGTAAATATGTTGAAATGTTGAAATAAAATGGTTGACTGTTATAATGGGCTTGGAATACCTGTTATTTAAGGGTTGGAGTGAATGGAGACTGTGAAAAGAGGGGTTGGGTGTGGGTGGTTGCTGTGTGGCGATGTGCGTGCGCGCGTATGTGTGTGGGGGGGCACTCAGATTATTTGGGGGGGGGGCCCACTCAGATTATTTTGTCCCGGGCCCAGCCAAAGCTGTCAACGGCCCTGGTCCTACCTTAACTCGTTTTGCATTTTCTGCCTCCTTTTTTGTATTTTCGACCCTCCATTTATTTTCTTTCCTTTTCTGAAAACCCGATTTGTGTCCAGACATTTTGTTCTGTTACCAACGAACTAACTCGTCAGGTCTCGTCTCTCGAGCCCGCGATGATTCCCGTGGGAAGGGCAACAACTGATACATTTTTACAAAAACAGCCAGTAGGGAGGCTGCAACGTTCAGGCTCTTCTTTGCTCAGACACTCAGTAATTCACTTATCACATGGAGACATGATAGTAGTCCACCTTCCCGCTCTCTCCATTCAGTCGGCGAACGTCACACAGGAAGTGAACCCCAGCGGGTCATAGAAACTTGCGCAGGAGAAGAATGGCTTTTTTATTTGTAGGCTACGGAAACTTTGAGGACTGAAATAAAAACCGGTATTAACCGGTTACCATTATTTTTAATAAGCGTTTCTGTTCCGGAACATAAAAAATAATAAAGTTTCTGGTTTCGTTTCTGTTCCATGTGAAATAGAAAAAGTTCCCGGTTTTCGTTTTCGTTCCTTGAACCGGTTCAAAGCCCTGGTTACTCCACAATGTTTTTAATAAATACAAATATGGTGTTCTAGCCAATTAAGAGCTAATACATGAATTATAATAAATACTATGAATGCTTTGACCTTACTCTTTTTTCCCCACAATCATAATCTTTAACCCTACAAAATTGCGATGTTGATTTCACCAAACTTGAGTGACTTGCATAAAAATAATCCATTCTCAATCTTGCCACTGTGGTTTACATAAAAATTTGAGGACTATGAATCAGATGGGATTTGCCATTATTCACCCTAAAATTGATTAGAATGCAGGAAATTGCATCTAAGAAATACAAAATTTTCTGGGGGAGGGCCCCCAGACCCCCCCGTCCAAATAATGTCCTCCTTTTTGGTGTTATGGAAATGGTCACCCTAACACGAACACATTCCTCAACAGAGTCAACAGCGGAGGCTGAGGCTGTAGCAGACTCAGGCGATTTGAAAAAGGTAGTTAGTTTCAGAAGTGCAGCTGCATTATTTTTGCTTTGTGCCTTTTTTTTTTTCGTTTAGCGCAACCGCTCTGATAACTGCGCTTCATCTTGTTTACAGTTCCCGCTGCTTTGGTTTGAATTTCCGTCACGCACCTGTCTACATCATCAGATCATGGACTAGTCCAATGTAAAACAACCGGGGGGTGCTGGGACAAATATATACACATGAATTCGATATTCTGATGCTATTTTGGTGTGTTTTTCCATTTATATCGTTGACTACTTAATGTCAGAGACAAATTAAGATTACATATATATTGTTTGGTGTTTACCGTGACGGGGCTGACCGTTAGGGGCCCCCAAATTTTGGGGGCCCTAGGCAACCGCCTTGGTTTGCCTAATGGTAAGTCTGCACCTGATTTGTAGATTCTCAAAGAACAAATAGGCAACATAACCAGCAACATTATAAAACGTTTTAAAGCATTCATAGTATTTATTATAATTCATGTATTAGCTCTTAATTGGCTAGAACACCATATTTGTATTTATTAAAAACATTGTGGAGTAACAAACCACTGAAATTAAACTTAAGGTGCTGAGTACCAAAAAGCACAACATTTGTAGATTCTCAAAGAACAAATAGGCAACATAACCAGCAACATTATAAAACAGTACATCATGCTTCAGTCTTTCAGTGTCTTCAGAATTGGTAGGTGTCTTTGTGTGTGAGTGAGTGAGTGAGAGAGAGAACAGTCAGACTCTTTGAAGCAGCCAACAAGGCAGGCGCCAGGAAGATCATCAAAGGATAGAGCGCAACGCGTTCTAGAACGCAACGGCTCGCGGTGCAGAGTTCGCATTGCACGCCAAAAAAACATCGAGCCATAGACTCTTTATTGTAGATTACTAGTGTGCTGCACAGATCTGCAGTTTCCCTACAAAACGTTATTCTAGAACTCTGCTCTTCCAGTCTGGCAAGTCGATATTATATAATTCCGCTCATCGTCTCTAAAAGGAGGACAAATGTGCGTCCGGCTTGATGCTGCGCCGGACAAGACATTGAAAAGACGGACGGTCCGGCCTAAAGCCGGACGTCTGGCCACCCTAGTTGAGGCTGTAGCAGACTCAGGCGATTTGGAAAATGTAGTTAGGTTCAGAAGTGCAGCTGCATTATTTTTGCTTTGTGCCCTTTTTTTCGTTTAGCGCAACCACTCTCATAACTGCGCTTCATCTTGTTTACGGTTCCCGCTGCTTTTTTTCCCCTTTTATTTCCCAAAACATTCAAAATACAAACAAATAGAGCACCATATATATATACAGATCCAAAAACATCAAAGTAGTAAAACACACACATAGCAATAAAGTAAAAAATATGAACAAGAAAGGGGCTACTTAACTATCTTTACATATGTTAATCGAGTAAATCAAAGTCATCCAAAAAGGATATAAAATAACCAACATCCTTATTTTCAACTAAATTTAAAGATTTGGCAAAAAGCTTGGTCATTCTTCCAGTGTGTAACATAAGGTTTAGTTTTTAAAAAACGACATTTGTGAATAAAGTGTTTACCTAAAAGTAGTAAATTATTAATACCATATTCAATTTTGTTATTATTTAAAAACACTCCAAATTTAATTTCTTTAATGGATAAAGGGGCAAACTGAATCCCGCTAGACTGTAGCCAAGCCTGAAAATCAATCCAAAATCTTTGTATTAAATCACATAGAAAGAAAAGATGTTCCAAATCCTCCTCCTCTGTTTCACAAAACACACATTTACCAGTTTCAAATTTAAATTTCTTCTTAAGAAATTCTTTGGTTGGGTAAATTCTATTCAAAATTTTGAACTGTATTTCTTTCGCTTTGAAGGGAATTAGAAAGGAGAGATATTTAGTTCTAATCTTTTTAATTTCTACTGTTTCAAAATCTTTTAATATGTAATCTCTTTTGACAGAATTAAGAAAGCAAATATTTTGTAAGGAACGTCTTAAAAATTTGTTATCGCACTTTTTATTACAAAATTCGACACCTTCAATCCAAAGTTGTCTCAGTCTAGGAGAGATGTCAGAGTACACCATATCCTGTTCCACCATAGTTCGGATTGGTACAGGAATAGCCTTTACAATTTGGTTGTATTTTCTTTTTGTACATTGAATCTGAAATTTCTGCCAGAAATGACCATGTTGTAAAATCTGTCCATCATTCATAAAGTGAGCAATAGCCCACACACCTTTGGAAAACCATTCCTCAATAAAAATAGGATTTTCTATTAACCAATATATACCTATTATTCCACACTGGGCTATTATGAGGGGTAAAATTATGTTTAAATATTATTTTCCAATAAAGGAGGACCTGTTGATGAAAGTCAGAAAGTGTCTGAGGGGAAGTTTATTTAACTCAAAATGACATTTTAATAGGAAGTCGATTCCACCGAGCTTATTGAAAATGAGGTTGGGTATGTAATACCAGATAGAGTGACTATTATTTAGAAAAGACTTTAGCCATTTAAGTTTTAGTACACCGTTCATGATGTCAAAATCTATTGCATTTCCCCCTCCCTCACCATAGGGTTTGATTAGATCATCTTTACCTATATAATGACATTTGTTCTTCCAAATGAAGTTAACGTTTAATCTATTAAATGTTTTTATCATTCTTTTTGAAATAGGGAGGGAATATGCAGGATAAATTAATCTAGAGAGACTCTCCATTTTGGTCAGTAATATCCTGCCAAAGACAGTGACATCTCGCTTTAACCATCTATTTAAGATTAGTTTACATTTGTCAACATTATCAGATATATTTGCTTTATCCCGAATATTACTATCTTTTGTAATGACTATACCTAAGTATTTCACCTCTTTCTTCACCTTTATATTGTACAACGATTGGAAGGGATGGTCTTTTAAAGCAAATAGTTCACATTTATTCAAGTTTAGTTGCAGGCCTGAGGCTTTAGAAAATTTAACAATAATTTGTTGAGCCAAGGGAATTTGATGTTTATTCTTTAAAAAAAGGGCTGTGTCATCAGCTAACTGACTAATTATTAATGATTTACCCATGACCTCAATACCAGCAATATTACTGTTTTTAATTAAAATGGCGAGCATCTCTGCAACCATTATAAACAGCAAAGGTGAGCTTCCACAACCTTGACGAATGCCCCTTTTGATGCTGAATCTTTTGCATGTTCCATGGCCTAAAGACACTGAGCTATTTATATCGTTATAGAGCATACTAATTGTATTTCTAAATTTTTTTCCAAATCGTGTGAGAGTTTCTAAAATAAAAGGATGCTCTACAGAGTCGAATGCCTTATAAAAATCTAAGAAAAGAATAAAACTGTCACTCAATTAAATCACTATAATCAATTAAATCTAAGACAAGTCTAATGTTATTATGAATATTCCTTTATTTTAAAAAACCTGATTGTGTCTCACTGATTATATCTGACACCCCATGTTTAATTCTTGCTGCAAGTGAGCTAGAGAAG